>NC_077234.1:43722157-44022157 GCF_027887165.1 Monodelphis domestica | reverse complement strand
CTTTTCCATGAAACCTGTCACACTATCTGGTTTTCCATTAAAAATGAAGAAAAGAAAAGAAAGAAAGGGAAAAAAGTTACCAATAAGTTACAACCTGAAAAGTTTCAGAGTTAGGCCAACAAGCTGGCACCTGAAACTCTAAGGCAGCAGAGAAGTTGAGCGAATGCTTACCTTTCCAACCCCTGAACAGAGCTGTCTTTTATGAGGCCTAGACCAGCTGACAAGTCCCAGGACTTTCCCCCACAGAGGACCAGTACAGGTGAAATGATAATAGGTGAACAACACCTGAGAAGAGGGACAAGATGACTGGAAGAAAGGAGAAGGCAAATAAGGAAAATGTCTTCCCACAGCCCCAGTCAGCCCTTGTGCGTGCACGGAGAGTTACCAATGCAGAGACTCTAGACTTTTGTCCAAAGCTGTGGTTCTTCCCCCCTCCCCCCCCCCCTTTTTTAGTGAAGCTAGATTAGTTCATACAAAACTCAACAATACAGCACTGAAACCCATTGTTGATATTCAACATTTTTCACATAGCGGAACAGAATAGACAATACGGTATCTAGGAAACCATGGGCTGGATTACAAACTGATGATATCTCTTCCTTCTGGAGGTCTGTAATCCTTTTTATTACCTACCACACAGAAAAAAAAATCAACAGGGGGAAAAAAACCACTCCGGATACATCAATAACATTACCATTCTTAAGAAAATAGGATAAATTCAAATCAAATCTTGCCTTTGGGGCTATTTCACAATAATGCCATTTGCCTTTTATGTGGCCCAGTGATTATTAAGCCCACACACTCTTTGCTAAATCTATTGCCAGCTTATAATGTGTTTGATTTTTTTTTTATTACATTATTAGGATCTTTAAAAAAGAATCTTCTTCAATAGGGTTCCTGATCAATTCCTATCTCCAAGGCTTATAAATACTTGGCAAGTTTTTGATTTCATCATTCAAGGAAGAGGACTAGGACAAAAAACCTAGTCAATTTCATTCATTTGCTCAGAATGAATGTGTTGTTGTTATTAGCAAATCAGATCAATCAATTTCCTATAGCTGACTCCATCCCCATCTACCTGTAAAGACCTAACAGAGTCCCAAACTTTGTTTGTACTTATCTGGTTTCCAGCTTAATGACTGTTTTGCCCAGTTTCTCAGCACTAAATATTCACTTTGTGCACCTCCATTTTTCTGGTTGTGCCTAATTGCCCAAGTCCCTTCTTCTGGGGACATTCCCCCTTTTAACCTTTTGCAGACAGCACTAACATCTTGGCTCAGTTCCTTTCTACAAAATCCACTTCCCGCATTTTCCTCCAACCCTGAAATGGTCTAGGTAGCCACGAAGTGATTGTTCCTACCAGTTTCTTTTCATCACTTCTGCAATTGACCAATTGACAACTGATTGATGGTTATCTTTTCACTTCCACAATGAAAGAAATTACCATCACTATGGCTATGTACAGTAAATGCCTCCAGAGTAAATTACAGGATTCTAAAATTCTCCTTAGCTCACTTAGTAAAACATCAACACAAAAAGTTTCTTTACTGCCTCCCTTCCTGTACCACAGATTTGGCCTTTCCTGTCAGCTGTAGAAAAAGAACTTGACAGCTTCTTTAAAAAGAGGAACATAAAGGAACTTGAATAAAGGATGGCACTGGGCCGGCCTCAGGCAAGTGGCCATTCTTTGCACTTGGAAAAAAAAAAATCAGGCATGTGAGCACTGATAAGCCATACACGAATACTCCAAAGACTATTCCCAGTGACCTTGAGATTTTTCTCTCCCTTCCTCAACTATTCCAGACTGTTAGCAAAGAAACATGAATTCTGAACTTTAGAAAATTGTCAACTTTTTTTTTTAATTGTAGGTGCTATTTTGTGTGTGTTTATGAAAAAGAAAACTCCTGTAATTGGAAAACTTTCTTAAAAGAACAGGGGGAAAAAAACAGTGTTGTTTTTCTCAAAGTGTTAAAGCTAGCATATTTTCTAAGTATCCCATTCTTCTGTTCTGATAGGATGATGGACAGGTACTTTAAATTCTATACCGTAATCTAAACGTCCTGTAAATTTGTATTTTACTCTTAAGTGAACACCTAGTTCTGTCAAGGAAGGATATTCAGAAATAGTTTTTGATCATTATATAATTAAAGTATTTTTGTATGTGTGAAATAAATATGCTATGGGGAAAAAACATGGCATGCTCTGTTCCCCCCTCTGTCTTGAAAACCATATTTTGAGATCTAAAAACACATATAAAATGGGCAGAAAACATAATTTCTTGCTATTTTTCCTCTGATTTTTTGCATAAAATGTATTTTACTGAATATCTAAAAAGAAGTCTCATAATAGTTTCATTTGTCTAGAATGACTTGGTCTTGTTTTAAAATCTTTTCCAGTTACTGAGTCAATTTATTCCTCCTACCCATCCTAATTTTCTTTACAGTTGACAGAAAGAAAGTTGTCTGCTGGCTGAAGGTAGATTCTATTCTCAGTTCTGTCAAGGACTTGGGCAAATTAATGTATTTGGTCTCAGTTATTTAATCAGTCAGTTAATTGACTAACAATTATCCACTGAGAACCCACCATATGTCTAATGTTGGACTGGTACTTTATTGTAAAAAAAAAGCACAAGAATTATAAATGACAATAAATGTACAAAATGATTGGAGAGACAATAATAATAAAGGTCATTTATATAGTGATATAATGCTAGCAAAGTACTTTATAGCTTGTTTCATTTGAACCTAGCAATACCCCATGTGAAGTAGGAACAAAACACATAACTTCATACAGGGTATTGTATGTATTTCCTCCCTCTCTCCCTCCCTTCCTCCCTCCTCCCTCCCTATGTCTCTTCCTCTCTTCCCCTTCCTTCCTTCCTTCCTTCCTTCCTTCCTTCCTTCCTTCCTTCCTTCCTTCCTTCCTTCCTTCCTTCCTTCCTTCCTTCCTTCCTTCCTTCCTTCCTTCCTTCCTTCCTTCCTTCCTTCCTTCCTTCCTTCCTTCCTTTTTTCCTTCCTTCCTTCCTTCCTTTTTTCCTTCCTTCCTTCCTTCCTTCCTTTCTTCCTTCCTCCATCTCTGCCCCCTTCCTTCTTCAGAATACTCTAGCAGTTTGAGGAAGAAATGTAGCAGATCCATACTACATAGATAATACATACAGAGAGTTAGAAAATATAGCAAATCTAAAGATCAATATGAGGTAATCTCCCCCTACTACATACACAAAAGCAAGAAGACTTAAATTGGAGCTAAAAGATGGTCTGGGTATGAAAAAATGGAGAAAAGAGTACCTTCAGTCTATGCAGGCACAAGTAAAAGCATGTAATGGAAACAAGCAATATAATTCAACAAACGTATTAAATACCTACTGTGTGCCAGGTTCATTACGGGCAGATGAGCCATTTGGGTGATCAATTCTTTTGCCATGATAATCCATTAAACTAAGAAAAAAATGCAAACTATGTCTCAGTCCCTTCCCAGATCTTTCCATTTCTTTACTAATTGGTAACAAAAGAGGAAAAGAATGCAGAGTATCAGGATTTTTAGGTGGCTAGTAAACATTAATTAACTCATCTTTAAAAGTAAAATCCTTGTCCAAAAAACAAATGAGTAGCCATTGAATTCAATCCTATGATTCCCTAAGTAAATGATACCAGAAGACAAAAGGAAATTACAGTTAAATGGGAAAATAGTTCAGTTCCTCCATGAGAAGCTATAAAAAAAATTGACTTTCTATTTTGAGGGTGGGGGGATTGGTTATCTAGTGCTACACTGATCATGAGGTACATTTGCAAAAGACTCCCCATCCCCTCAATAAGAAAATTTAAAAATAAGAGATAATTCTAGCTTATTGGACCATCATCTATTACAAAAGCTTAAGTGAATGCGAAATTATCTAAAGAACTAATAAAGTCCTCTACATTAAATCAACATATACTTTAATAATCAGTGACTCCAATGAAATAAAAGCTAGAAAAAAAGTCTAAAAACGATTAAGAAGATAGGTATGAGGTTCATAGATACACAGAAACCTCACATTTGTGCTAGACATGATAAGTGACAAAAAACCCCATAAAAATGAAACTGATTATATCTTGAATGGGAAATGAATATTTACTAATATAGTAGTCATGTTTGTATACTGTTAGGCCATCAATAGATAAGAACAAGGATAAACATCAATATCAAATGAGAAAAAATTATTAAAATGAGAAAAATAGTGTACAATTAAAACAACTTCAACCTGACTTATTTAAACCAGTTACTGATGGCAAAATGTGTAAAACAAATAAAAAGATTAGACACCAGAATAGACTATCACCATTCATAAGAAAGTTTAATTTAAGTAAATAAAACATAAAATGAGGAGGGGGGAAAAAGGAGAATACAAATCACCAATTACAATGTATACTTGATTTCTGTGTCAAGCAGATAAATAAAGTAGCCAAGAACCAAACCATCTTAGAAAATAAGTAAATTTATAAAATCTTGTGGAAGAAGATAGTAGAGGATTAGAAGCAATATTGCCTCAGACAATAAAGAAGAGTAGAAGGGGGGGGGAGGATTCACAGAAAGCATGACAAGAAGCCTATTTGAAACCAGATCACCTGGAGAATATTGAATGAGGACAACAAATAGATAAAAAATGGAAAAGATCTGTAAAAGTTTCTATAACAAGCTTCTCCCCCCCCCCTACATCAATGATAGTTGATCAATCATACTTAAATTCTGCCATAATGCTCCCTCCTTCATGTGCTGCCTGAGGAAACAGAATTTCTACTAAGGAAAACAAAGCTGGAAAGAGCAACTAGACTAGACCAAGTAGACATATATGAGATATGTAATGAAGGTTTCACAATTTTGAGGGCATTAAGGAATTAATTTCCAAGCTCTCTAAAAGAAAAAAAGGTGGAAATACTACTTTCATTGTTTCCAAAAAGAGGTAAACAAGAGAGAACATCAATAACATTTGGTTCATATTCCTACTTTCTCCTCTGTCCAAAATCTTTATGGGATTATTCCTTATGTCTTTTGAATGCATCTTTTAAGGAGGGAACATGCAGTGCTTTACAAACAGAATTCAATCTCACATTTTTTATGGTCATATAATTAAAGGTAAAACAAATAGAAAACTGTGTTGATGACTTCTTGACTACTAAAAATTTAATTTAAGTAGGCAAAAGGCAGTTCTACTATTAGGTACATAGTTTTAGTCTTTATATTATTCTACTCTTAGTGGGAGTTGTGGCTAGAGAGAAGGAAAGAAAGTGGAGCACCAATTCATAAAAGCCAAGGACAGAACCTGTGGAGGACGGGACTTAAGGGTGCCATGGTAGATATGAGACTTCCCAATTAGGGAACTAGGAAAGGTCTTGACTTGGATGTTCTTATTCCGGGAAAGTCAGAGTGAGATATTGATTAGATTAGATTATTGATTGATTTTTAAAAAACCCTTACTTTCAGTCTTAGAATCAATACTAAATATTGGTTCCAAGGCAGAAGAGTGATAAAGGCTTAGGTGACTGGGGTTAAATGACTTGCCTAGTGTCACACAGTAGCAAGTGACTGAGGCCACATTTGAACCCAGGACCTCCTGTCTCTAGGTCTAACTATCCATTGAGCCTCCTAGATGCCCCTTCAACAAGCCTTTATTAAACACTTACTATGTCCAGGCACAGTATATTTGTCCAAATCATATATAGTGACAGAAGAGCTTGAAAGGTTGTTAATTTAACTGCAGGTAGCCCAACCAAGATACATTCTTTAAAACATTTTTAAATTGACTTTTTTAGAAAAACAAAACAAAACAAAACTTCTCAATTGAAGAAACAGAAAAATAAACCTCTTGTATTGTTATGTATGTGTGCATTAAAGAAAAGCAAATTTCTATATTGGCCATGCTTAAAAAAGTGTTTTATTCTGAATCTTGAGTCCATCAAACTTTTATCATATGATAGTGGTTGATCATTATATTTTTCAGGGTTCTTAATGCATTTGAAGTTATTTGACTTTGCCGTGTTATTTCACTTCATTCTACATTAAATTATACATCTTCCCACATTTTTCTGAAGAAATCCAGTTATAATCTCCTGATTGAACAATGAAGGTACTTAGTTCTCACCTTATAGTGAAGCTAGAACTTTAAGCTAAGTCTATTTTTAGATCTTAATACAAAAAGGTGTTAAGTAACTATAAAGGTTAAATTAATCACAAAAAGGTCAAGTAACTCACGAAAGGTGAACTTAACAAAGAAGTGTTAAGTAACTCTAAAGATATAATCAAATCAAAGAAGATGAGAACTAAAACTATGGGCAGTCCTGGAAAAAAGCCTTTGATATGGTTGGTAGATGTAAAAATTTAGAGGAGGAGACACAAGGGTGAAAGGTCTATATATTTGGGATTTTTTGTCTCTCAAAAAACTCTCTTTCCTTTATTGGCAGTGGAGAGTTAGTTGAGAGCATTGTGCTGAGCCTTCCAGCATTTTAGCATGGCTACAAGCTATTTGTCTGGTTTGGTGGTAAGTTTCTGGCTGAGTTTCCTCCTTTACTTTTCCAACTTATCCCCTTAGAAACCTCTAATCTTCTTCAGAGACCTAGAGGTGGGAATTTTAAACTCCCCCTGGCACAGACCAGGCAGGAGGAATCCTATATCCCCTTCCCTCCTTCTCCTTAAATTCCTTCACTCTATATTAATTAAATTACCATAAATTTCCAGACTGACTTGGGTATTTTATTTGAGATTTCCCTTGGTGACCAATTAAATTTAGGTTTTTAGTTACAACCCTAAAATTATCTTGACAGTCTTGCATTTATTTTTTACCAAAAACTGGTGTGTGTATTTTCATCCTGCCCTCCACTGTCTGATTAGAGGAGAGCAAAGTTCAAGTGACCCCTTCTTCCCACTGACTTTTTCCTCATGTTTTTGGGTTTTCTATTTTATACACTATGGTTATATGAGATAACAAGTACCATTTCCCTTCCGTCTCTTTACTTCTCCCAGTGTACTCTTCTATCCTCTTTTTCCTTTCTTCTAAGATTATAGGAACATATCAAAACCACTCTTATGCCCCTTTTCTTATTTAACTCTTTCTCTTACCTTGATAGCATTTAGGTTCTGAAGGGGACAGTTCTATATTCTTTCATAAACATGTAAATTTTTCATCCTTATATAATCTTTTCTGCTTGCTCACTTATACTTAATCTTTTTATATTTTTCTTGATTCCTCTGACTATATTTTAAAGTTTCTATTTCATTCTAGTTTTTTTTTTTTTATCAAAAATGCTGGAAGCCCTCTATTTTCTTTAATGTGCATCCTCCCTCCCCTACCTTTGGATGATACCTAATACTCCTAGTAAGTTATGTCTTCCCTGTGCCAATGATGGCTCTAGCTTAACCCAGGACCGCCCAGAGGTCTGCCCCTTTGCACATGTCTGTTGAAGGTCATATTCTCAAATAATTAAATCTTGATCCTTGCTGCAGCCCTTCCTAAATCCTTTTACTCTGAGTAGGGTGGAGATTGTAGTTTCAAGACCTGGTTCTGTCATTCCAAGTATCTCTATTGTATCAATTCTAAAATCAATCATGACTCAAAGAACTTCCTGTTTTATGCTTAAGCATAGGTCAAAGCCCTTTCCATTGTTTAGCAAAAGGGTTCTGTCCTAAAGTAGTCTTAGGTAGGGAGGAGAAGGATCCTCCCATGCCAAGGGGGTTCACATTCCAATAGAGTTCTTACTATCAGTAGGAAATTTTTTCCAAGTATGAAATTTTCCAATGGTGAAATTTCCAACATTCATAAGTCTAAGAAATTTTAAGGTTTACAGTTATTATTGGATAAAAGTCTATATCTTTTGTAATCCTTTATTCCAGATTTTCAGATTCTTTATGTTAACTGCCAAATACTTTGTGATCCTGTGTATGGTTCTTTACTACATGGATTTTTTTCTTCTGGCTCCTTGAAGAATTTTTTTTTTAATTTATGGGAGCTGATAAGATTATTAGGAAAGATAGTATAAAGCAAGAGAGGATAGCATTCTTTACCCTTTTTTTGTGGCTTGGACACCTTTGAGAATTTGGTGAAGTCTATGGACTCCTTCTCAGAATAATGATTTTAAATGCAAAAATTAAATTACTTCAGATTACAAAGGAAGCTGATTATATTGAAATGAAGTTACAGAAGAAAAAACATATTTATGGGCCCCAGGTTAATGACTTCTCAAAAAGAGGGGAAGAGAAGAGTGTCCAGGATAGAACCTCCGGAGAATCCAAATTAGTGTATAGAGGTTTGCTTTGTCGAAGAACAATGTGAGGAGATAGTGAGGATATCAGAATTATGTGAGATAGGAAGAAAAGAGAAAGTTCTTGGTGAATAGCCTTAATTTTTTTTTTAGTAAAATATGATACAATGTTCTTAGCTAAGAGGGTGGGCATAGGAGGTGTCATAGAAAGGAGATGAGAAGGGAACAAGAATTTATTAAGCACCTACTATGTGCCAGACAGTGTACTAAGAACTTTCCAAATATTATTTCATTTAATCAGGAGAAGTTTGAGGAGGAATAAAAAGGTCTGAAAAAGTTGTTTTTGGTCAATGAGATTGCAAGTTGATTGTGGAGGCATAAAAGGATTACCTTGCTTCACTGACAGTTTAGTTGAGATTATGTAACATAAATTGATAGTAGATCCCATCAAGAATTTTGAGACTTTTTCCAGGTCCATTCATCAGCATGTGAATAGGAACAAAGGCAGTGGCTATTGGGGATAACCCAAAGCTGGAGAATGGCAAAGTATATTCAGTAATAGGGTAAGTAGTCAATGGACTCAGAATAGATAGCATAGTTGAACTAATTCATCAAGAGTTTAAAAGAGAGAAGGAAGAAGAATGCAGCTAGTGCAGATGTGATAGCCTAGAAAAGTACTAAGTGTTAGAGGGAATGGATGCCGGAGTGAGAATAAGATCAAGGTTAGAGGTGAAGCTAAGAATGATAAAAGCTTATGAATGGAAAAAAGAATTTCGGAGTTCATGAACATAGGAGCGGTATAATTGTGGTAATGGCATGATAGAGTATGACCATGGCTGTATACAGCCAAAGTAGAGTGGAGGAATCAGTCATGAGAACTAAACTGAATGAAGAAATGTCAGGTTAAAGTAATTAAGCAAGTATCCAGATGTATGTTAAAGTCACCTATGATGAGGATGGTAGTTGGTGGGGAGAGACTATAAACCAGACTGAACTTCTTAAGAAAGGAAAGAGAATGTCCTGGGAGTTGGTAAATAACAGCTAACCAGAGTCTTGCCTATGGATTAAATGGGAACTGAATGAAACTTACAGGAGAGGTCACTGAGTGACAGTGGTAAAAGGGGAGTCTGGAAGTTATGATGTGAAACACTTACATTTCTGTGGAAAAGATGGCCAGTGACATGGTGCCAGAGCCAAGTTGCAGTAAAAGTCAAAAGACAGAGATAGTGAGAAAGAAAAAGATTTAAAATGAAAAGAAAAAAAATAATCCTGAGGTAAGCTTCCAAAGACTAGAGTGAAGGAAGTGGAGAGGATAGATATGGAGTAGGATATTATAGAGGTTAGGTTTGGGGAGATGGGAATAAAGCAATGGGGAGGTGAGGAATGAGACTGGAATAATATTAACAGCTGGGGAATGAATCTAGGTCGACTATCAGGGACTGGAGAGATCCACTAAGAAATAGAGGCAATTGGAATGTTAGAAGTTGTATTTTGAAGTTTTACCTTGTAACAGGTAAAAATGTTATTTACTGTAAGGTTCAAGAGGCCCACTACAGAGCAGGCAAAGGTAGGGCTGGTGGAAGACTGGATAGGGGTGTTCAAGGTAGGTTTAGTCAAAGAATCGATCTTTCAAGAACCTAAAAAAGACTTAGGACAAAGACTGAAGCCAAAAAAAAATCTTTAGGGAAATTAAGGTTGAAAATTAGGAAAGAAGAAGGATAGAAACAAATCCTCAAAGATATTTATAAAGGACACTTTTCACCATCAACAACAGTGGACCCCTCACATCAGGAATTACTATTACACTTCTGAATGTACTTCCAGAATAAGTAGAAATAGCACTAAAAAAACAAATATGGGCCAAGCAACAGAACATATAGAGGTGGTGTACATATTTCTGTGAGCACTGAGGGACTGATTGTAAAAGTATACAAGGGAAGGGAAGATATAACAGACATGGAAAAAGTTTTAGAGTTTATTATTACCCCAAATGATTACTGAGATAACATCAATGATTATGAACTGATATGCCTATGATTTATGTCCATCTATATAAATTTTTAATGAGAATGATCTATAAGTTCATCAAAGGTGTTCTTTTTTTTTTTAAATATATTTTATTTGATCATTTCCAAGCATTATTCGTTAAAGACATAGATCATTTTCTTTTCCTCCCCCCCACCCCCCATAGCCGACGCGTAAGTCCACTGGGCATTAGATGTTTTCTTGATTTGAACCCATTGCTTTGTTGATAGTATTTGCATTAGAGTGTTCATTTAAAGTCTATCCTCTGTCATGTCCCCTCAACCTCTGTATTCAGGCAGTTGCTTTTTCTCGGTGTTTCCACTCCCATAGTTTATCCTTTGCTTATGAATGGTGTTTTTTTTCTCCTGGATCCCTGAAAGTTGTTCAGGGACATTACACTGCCCCTAATGGAGAAGTCCATTACGTTCGATTATACCACAGTGTATTAGTCTCTGTGTACAATGTTCTCCTGGTTCTGCTCCTCTCGCTCTGCATCACTTCCTGGAGGTTGTTCCAGTCTCCATGGAACTTCTCCACTTTATTATTCCAAAGGTGTTCTTGATAAAGATGTTAGAAGGAAACAGGCAAGACTTTTCAAGTGCTATTTCATAGCAGATCAGACCTTTATTATCACACAATTGCCTAAAAGACAGAGAATAGTAGTTTCCACTGTGCTTATTGTTGACTTTTTCAAAAAGCATCTGCATTAGTAGAAAAAAGGTCTTAAAATAATTTTAATTAAAACTTTGTGTTTTAAATGAACATTTATTTCCTTTATCTCCCACTTATTTCTTGACTGGGAGAAAAGACTCATTACAAATATGTAAAATAATCAAGGAAAAGAGATTCTCATGTTGGCCACATTGAAAAATGTGTGTCTAATTCTGCACCTTGAATCCATTGCCTTTATGTCAGAAAGTGTACACCATTTATTCTCAAACAAGGTGTCTTCCCAAGCCCTTATCAAAAATAGACAAGATTTCCTAATATATATATATATGTATATATATATATGTATATATATATATATCTCACACACATATTTCCACACACACACACCCATACAAAACTACAATGGTAGCCTGGTTTGATTATTAATGAAGTGAGGCACAAAAACCAAAGAGAATATTCATATTAAAAAGATGGCTTTCATAGAATGAAGGATTTGGGGATAATTCAGAATATTGAGGCTTCCCAAATGCAGTTCTTTTAGTCACTATTCATTCCTACTTCCATCCCATTCTTTATAGTACTGTCTAAAATTGTCACATTGATCTTGCTTATGCATAGATCTGGTCATATAACTCTTCCACTCAAAATTTTTCAGTAATTCTGTATTGTGACTTAAGTATATTCAAACCTGCCTTTCTCTCTGACTTCCATATTCTAATGCCAATATGCCTTTCTCATCTTGTCTCCCTGCCATGTACTTCATGGTCTAGTCAAATTTAACCACTTTCTGTTTCCTCTATCCATCCTATAATTCCTGCCTCCAAGGCTTTGCTTATATGGTTCTGACTGTTGGAATGTCCTGTTTTTACTTCTTGACTTGCTGAATCCATAACTATGCTATTAGTTCTTTAAAGTCTAACTTGATGACAACCTCTTCCATGGAGTTTTCCATGGTTTATTGGTTCTTAACTATTTTTCTCCTTATGACTTTACAAAGTTCATTGATTTTGTCCTTTATAATGTACACCCATATCTCTTTAAGTATATGTATGTGTGTATGTATATATATATGTATTGAAATATATTTTATATAATTATATTATATATTTATATTGTATATATTTCCCCCAACTATATTAGGATGAGGCAAGAAAGATGAAGTGGCATTAGATATTTTTTTTAGTGTATGATCTTTATTTTTAAATTTTTTATTTTAAAATATTTTTCCATGTTTACATAATTTGTTTTCCTTCCCTCCCCCCATCCCAGGGCCAACAAGCAATTCTACTGGATTGGACAGATGTTATCAATTGATACCTGTTTCCATATTATTCATTTTTGCAATAGAGTGATCTTTTAAAGCCTAATCCCCAAATCTCATATCTATATATACACACACGTGATAAGTGACGTCATATGTTTTGCTTTTAAAAATTCTACTCCCATAGTTCTTTCTCTCAACGTGGATAGTATTCTTTCACACAAGTCCTTCGGGAGTGTTCGGGCTTGTTGCATTGCTACTAGAAGCAGAGTCCATTACTTTGGATTGTTCCATATTATTTTACTTTCTATGTATAATGTTCTCCTGTTTCTGCTCATTTCAATCTGCCTCAGTTCATTGAGGTTCTCCTAGTTCATATAGAAATCATCTAGATCATCAATCCTTACAGCACAATAGTATTTCATCACCATCATATACCACAATTTGTTCAGTCATTCCTCAATTGAGGGACAACCCTTCATTTTTCAGTTTTTTTGCTACCACAAAGAGTGTGGCTATAAATCTTTTTATGCAAGTATTTTTCCTTATTATCTCTTTGGGATACAAATCTAATAGTGGTATTGCTGGATCAAAGGATGTGCATTCTTTCAAAGCCCTTTGTGCATAATTCCATATTGCCTTCCAGAATGTCTGGATCAATTCATAACTCCACCAGCAATGCATTAGTGTCCTGATTTCGCCACAACCCCTGCTACATTTATTATTTTCTTTTACTGTCACATCGGCCAATCTGCTAGGTGTGAGGTGGTACCTCAGCATTGTTTTGATGTGCATTTCTCTAATTGTGAGAGATCTGGAATCCTTTTTTCATGTGTTTATTGATAGTTTTGATTTCTTTATCTGAAAACTGCCTATTCATGTCCCTTGACCATTTGTCAGTTGGGGAATGACTTGATTTTTTGTACACTTGACTTAGCTCCTTACACATTTGAGAAATGAGACCTCTGTCAGAGGTTTTTGTTATAAAAATGTTTCCCCAATTTGTTGCTTCCCTTCTAATTTTGGTTGCATTGGTTTTGCTTATGTAGAAGGCATTTAAGGGCAGGAGTTTAAAGGTACTCAAAAAGAAATATAGAATTACTGAGAAAAATTTGATTAGAAGACTTATATGACTAGATATATACATAAGTAAGGTGAGTGTGACAGTCCTAAGTGGTACCATAAAAAATGAATGGAAGTCGGAGTGAATAGTGACTGAAAAAAACTGCATTTGAGAAAATTCTCATTATAAATTTCATTACATCAGCGTTTCACCTAAACTTCACCCAATGCTAAGCACAATGCTCTGCATTCAATAGTTACTCAATAAGTATTGGCTGATTTGTTGAGTCTAATAACCAAAGAAATTTTATTCAAATTTAATATCTGAAGAAATTATCTTGGAAAAAACCTGTGTTTGTTTATGTATGACCCAGACTTCTGGGTTGTAGTTGTATTTGTGAGTGGCTCTAAGTTCAACTCTTCCTCATCATTGATCAAATAGATTGGTTTAAAAGGATTGAAATAGCAAAAGGAAGAGGTAAGTTTACAGGCATAACTTGCCTGGAGTAGACAGAAGTGATGGGTTATATTACATCTGACTGGAAAAGCTACAGCAGGGATAATGACAACTGAATTAATGTGCTGATTCTGGGGCAATGAAAGGGAGGCTCAGAGATAAGAATAATAAGATTCTGATTCTTACAGACTTCTTGACTACAGAGGACTTCCATCCAAACATGAAAATTCTCTTTTGTATCTCAAGGTGATTGATTGTGCCCTATATAATTAATCAATAAGGCAAGCAAGCAAATAATAAGTATATATTTAGTGACTATTATGTGCCAGGCAGTGGAGATACAGATAGAAAAGTTAGACAATAATTTCTTTCAAAGAGCTGGCTTTTTTTTAAGAGAAATATAATTTATTTATTTATTTATTTGCTTTTAAATTAAAAAAAAACTATTTACTTAAAAAATATTTTCCATACTTACATGATTTGTGTTCTCTTCCCCCCTTCTTCCCTCCTCCCTCCCAGAGCTGACAAGCAATTCCACTGGGTACACATGTATTATCACTCAAATCCTAGTTCCATATTATTCATTTTTGTAATAGAGTAATCTTTTAAAAGTAAAACCCTAAATCACATACCCATATTAAAAAGTGATAAATCATATGCTTTTCTTCTGTGTTTCTGCTCCCACAGTTCTTTCTCTGGATATGGAGAGCATCCCTTCCCATAAGTCCCTCAGAATTGTCCTGGATCATGCATTGCTATTAATAGCAAAGTCTATTACATTTGAGTGTCCTACAATGTTTCAGTTACGGTGTAGAAGGTTCTCCTGGTTCTGCTCAATTTGCTCTACATCAGTTCATGGAGGTCTTTCTAGATCATATAGAAATCAAGCAGTTTACTGTTCCTTATAGCACAAGGGTATTCCATCACCATCAGATAGCACAGTTTGTTCAGCCATTCCCCAAGCTAGGGAAGAGCTTGCCTTCTAATGGGTATGGGGGGTGGTGGAAGTGATTAGGCATGAAAGTTTTTGTCTAAGCCGTCACAGGGATTGTGAATGGAGTCACAGGGCAGTAGATTTTCATGCTTCTCCCAGACACATTGGTATGATTATAGCTCTCACAGAAAAAGCATGAGGTACAAAATGGTAGTGTGCATACATATGACAGTAGGACAAATAGCTGTTCCAATTTAATTTGAACAAAAGGAAAAACTGAGGCAGATCTCTGAAAACAAGGTAACATTTATTGGCAAGGTCATGCTGCCTGTCAATAAATGGGTCAGTGGCTTGGCCCAATTTATTCCAAACACCCCAAACAAACAGCTCCTTTTCATAGGTTTTGGGCAGAACAGGGTAGATAACATCATGGAAATTAAGCGCTACCGCTACTGCTTATAGAGCTAATGATGGACTAGTAACAACCTCTCCCCTCCTCTACCTTCTCTCAAGAGACCTTAAGAAGTGCTCATTGCTGGAGTCCAAGGGTACAAGGTCAAAAGATGACAGGCCTGTCCTTTTTGTCAAAAAACTAGACATCCTTTTTTTTTTTAAAAACCCTGACCTTCCATCTTGGAATCAATACTGTGCATTGGTTACAAGGCAGAAGAGTGGTAAGAGCTAGGCAATGGGGGTCAAGTGACTTGCCCAGGGTCACACAGCTGGGAAGTGTCTGAGGCCAGATTTGAACCTAGGACCTCCCATCTCTAGGCCTGGCTCTCAATCCACTGAGCTCCCCAGCTGCCCCCCAAAACTAGACATCTTTGAAAGAATGGTTGGTGGTTTGAAGATGACAGATCTGACACTCATGTTTCACACACATTCCCCAAGGTTAGCAAAGTTTATTGTGGCATTGAGAAAAGAAGAGCTAGATTTTTAAACTTAAGCCATTATAAGCCAGCTGAACTCTGAACTAAGTTCAGAGACAAAGAACCGTGACTTAGGCAGCTACAGGACAAAATCAATTACTTGTAAAATAGGACCAATCAATAAGTAAATAACACAGAATCAATTTTAATGTTTTCATAACAATATGACTGTACTTGGGTAGGCTCTGGTATTCCAGTGAATGGCTAGATGGAATATGAAACATGGTATGGGACCAACTCAATTTAGTGAATTGAGTGGTTTGAGCATATCTTAAAACTAGTTAGACCAGAAACAAGTGATAATGATAATAATGAACATATATGCTATTATATAATAATTATCAACACATCTGACAAATACATGCATACCCGTCTCTCTCTATACGTATCATTTAGATTTGCAAAGCACTTTACATGTAGTATCTCCATTTATGTTGTAATGGCTTCATTGCCCATCTGGAAGGAGCAGATTAGTTCATTACTTTTTGTCTTGAGCTTCAAGAATTTGTCTTTGACTCCTTTTGAATCTTTGATATTCAATGACTGCTCTTATTAATGTGGTTATTCCATCTACTGGTGTATATTACAGTCCATTAATGCCTGCTCATCCTATGTATCCTCTCTATCCTCTACAAAGTTCAATCATAAGAGATTACCTGAAATGGAGAGTCCTTAATCTAAGGATTTTCATATTTTAAGAAATCAATGAATACTTTTTGTCCATACATTCTTGGCCACTTGTGCCCCATGGCTGGCCCCTCACCTTGGCACTTGGTAAATGCTTGTTGATTACATGGCAAAGATGAGATTGATTTCAATAAATCAAATCAAAGTTAAATGAGAAATTATCCATTTTATTCCAACTCTCTCCAGAGACCAAAGTTTATAGAAGGTGAGTGGCTTGTCCACATCACACTTGTCCTTGTCAGAAAAAATTCAAACTTCCTAATGTACTGCTTTCCTAGGTTCTCCTCCCTATAGCACACAGTTTTCATCTACTTTGTGTTCATAAGAACTTCTTAAGCTGTGACTTAGATGTGACTTATGTGCTGACCTCAGCCCTAAGTCCATGCTATTTATTCATTTGTTGTTGAGCCATCTCTTCAGTTGTGTGTGACTCTCAATTACCCAATTTGGCATTTTCTTGGCAGAGATAATGGGAGTGATTTGCCATGAACTTCTCCAGCTCATTTTGCAGATAAGGAAACTGAGGTAAATAGGGTTAAGTGACACAGTATCTGAGGCCAGATATGAATACAGATTCTTTTAAAACCCAAACCTTCTCTCTTAGACATTATACTAACTATCACTTTCATGGCAGAAAAGCAATAAGGGTGAGGCAAAATTGTGTCAAAATGACTTCCCCAGGGTCCTACAGCTAGGAAGTATCTAAGCACAGTTTTGAATCCAGGACTTCCCATCTCTAGGCTTGGCTTTCTATCCACTGAGCCACCTACCTGCCCCTGAACTCAGATTTGACTTCAGGATAGATACTTTATCCATTGTGCCTATGCTGTTCATTAGATCTTTGATGAATTCTTTATGGATGATGGACTTAGATAAACTTTTATGGCAAGTAAGTGAATAATTTAATTTTTCATCTGGACATGGTGTAGATGAAGTCTTTGATAATGAATTTGGCTTTACATTTCTGCCATCAAAAAGGGATTGGATTTGAAAAACAAGATCTTTAAAGGCATTTCTGTGCCTCCATAGTACTGTGCCATGCCCTGTAAGTGGATTCCAGTGAGGAAAAGGTCATAAGAGTATAAAGACAGTAGTGCACCTTGTTTCTGATATAGCTTATAATTTAAGGAAATATACTTAATTTTTCAGTCAGTCAATAAACATTATTAAGTGCCTATTTTGTTCTAAGCCCTGGGATATTAAGAAAGGCAAAAGAGTTACTGTTCTCAAGGAGCTCACAGTGTAATGAGGGGACCAGCTATGCACTAACAGAGGATAAACTGAAGACAAAAAGGTAGTGGAAAAGACATGACAATTAAAGGAGATTAGGAAAAGCTTATTGTGGAATGTGAGTTTTTGTTTGTACAAGAAGGAAGCCAGCGAAGTTAGGAAACAGAAATGAGGGAGGAAAAAATTCCAATATGGCAGAAGAGCCAGTAAAAATACCCACAGTCAGGAGATGGAGTATGTTGTGGGATGAACAGAAGAGAGACCAGCAAATCTGCATCAGAGTGTGATGGTGAATAAAGTATAAGAAGACTGGAAAGGTAGGACGTGATCAAATAATTTTTTGGGATTTTGCCAATTTATTATTATTATTTTTCAATTGCTTGTAGAAACAATTGTTGACAATGGTTTTCTGATGTTTTGAAGTTCAGATTTTCTCCCCCCTCCCCTCTCTGAGGCAGTAAATAGTCCAATAGAGATTATATCAGTACTTTGATGCAATACATATTTCCATATTCCCCATGTTGTAACTAAGGACACATCACATAAACAATAAAAAAAACTCACAAAGGAAATAAAATGAAGGATGAAATGCTTTGATAAGCAATCAGATTCCAAAGGTTTCTTCTTTGCCTGTGAATAGTTGTGTGTGTGCGTTTTTTTATCACAAGTCCTTTGGCATTATCTTGGAACCTTGTTTTGCTGATAATAGTTTAGTCTTTGACAGTTGATCATCATTGAGGGGACCAAGTTACAAAGGACTTTGAATGTCAAAGAAAGAATTTTATATTTGATCCTGGGGGCAGTAGGGAGCCACTGGAGTTCAATGGGACATGGTCAGTTGTCCACTTTAAAATTATACTTAATGTTTTAATTATTCACCAATGGGTTTTTTCTTTTAATTTCAAAACACATTTATTTAGATAATACACATGATGGTGATTTTTACTTTCTAATTACAAACAAGGAAAGAGTAAGTAAAAGAAAAATAAACTACTGAGTACAATTAGCTTGTCATAGACTTAAAATACATTTATGCTCTCCAGTCCTCTAACCTCCATCAATGAGCTTTCTCAGACCATTCTAATAGTGAGCTAGTGTCCTATCAATTTCAGTTGCTATTTAGAATGCAGGTGCCAAGCACCCTTTTAAAATCATTAACACTTCTTTGCTAACCTGATCTTACTCCAAACACTTCCTTCTCAAGCTTTTTTTCCTCTAGACTTACTATATTAGGTGCTATATAGATGGTAGCTATTTTATTCTGGAACTGTTCAATTCTTTTTTTTTCCTGCCAGGGAGAAAAATCTTTGGAGTACAAAGAACATTACTAAAACTGCTAACTGGGAGCTGATACTCCAGATACATAGGGTGATTATTAAGAACCTCACTACCTTTGATAAATAAGAACCTAGATCAGGTAAACTATATGACCAGTGTGAAATTTAAATTACTCCACCCTACTTAAACCTTACTTTAGGGTAAGATAAAGTTGTAGTCTACTGATTGAACAATGAAGGTACTTAGCTCTTACTTTATAGTGAAGTTAGAACTTTAAGCTAAGTCTATTTTTAAATCTTACTACAAAAAGGTATTAAGTAACCATAAAGGTTAAATTAATCACAAAAAGGTCAAGTAACTAACAAAAGGTGAACTTAACAAAGAAGTGTTAAGTAACTCTAAAGATATAATCTAATCAAAAGAAGATGAGAACTAAAAGTATGGGCAGTCGTGGAGAAAAGCCTTTGATGTGATTGGTAGATGTGAAAATTTAGAGGAGGAGACACAAGGGTGAAAGGTATATTTATTTGGGTCACTTCCTCTCTCCAGGACCTTTGTGGCGGCAGAGAGTTGGCTGGTGGCAGTGTGCTGGGCCTTTCAGCATCTTAGTGTGGCTACAAGCTATTTTTCAGTTCGGTGGTGAGTTTCTGGCTGAGTTTTCCTCCTTTACTTTCCAACTTTATCCTCTTAGAAGCCTCTAATCTTCCTCAGAGACCTAGAGGTGGGGATTTTAAACTCTCCCTGGCACAGGCCAGTAGGGAGAAATCCTATATCCCCTTCCTTCCTTCTCCTTAAATGCCTTCCCTCTATATTAATTAAATTACCATAAAATTCCAGACTGACTTAGGCATTTTATTTGGGATTTCCCCTGGAGATCAATTAAATCTAGATTTTAAGTCACAACTCTAAAACTTATCCTTACACTAGGAAGGCATGATTGCTCAGTAATTCAAGGATGATCTACTTACTTGCTGTCAGTGATATTTGAAAAATCCTGAAGAATGAGAGAGGTATTTTAATTAAAGGATAAATATCCTAAAATCATATATTTAAAGCTAGAAGGGGCTTTTGAGTCTGAAATCTCCAATTTTTCAAATAAGAAAACTGGAACAGAGATTAAGGGACTTATCTAAAGTCACCACTACTAATGTCTGAGTACCATTTTAAGCCAGGTCTTCCTTACTTTGAATCTAGTGTTTAGGAGAATGGAGTCTACAAATTTAGACAACAGAGACTGATATTGATTCCTGGAAAAGTTTTAAAATAAATGATTAAAGGCATAGCAAGTGACTATAGAAAGAAGCAATGATCACAAGGCATTGATGTAGCTTTGGTAAGAAAAAGTCATGTTAATTTAACCTGATTTTCTTTTTTTTAATTTAAATTAATTTATTAAGTCAATTTATAACATTATTTCTTGGTTACAAGAATCATATTATTTCCCTCCCTCCCCTGCCCCTATCCTTCCCATAGCTGACATGATTTCTGAGAGAATTTATGTGATTTTCTTAGGTGCTAATGTATCTGAGGTAGGATTTGAACTCATATCTTCCTGACTCCAAGTTACTAGCTTGACCATTCAGATACATTTTCTAGAAACCAACAAATTCTTATTTTTTACTTTTAATGAAATTAACAAAAACTAAAAACTAATCTTTTTTTTTAAATTTTATTTAATTAGTCAATTTAGAATAGTTTTCCTCAGTTACAAGAATCATGTTCTTTCCCTATCTTCCCCCCACCCCCTCCCATAGCCAACATCCAATTCCACTGGGTTTTACATGTGTCCTTGTTCAAAGCCCATTTCCATATTATTGATGTTTGTACTAGGGTGATCATTTAGAGTCCACATCCCCAATCATATACCCATCGAATCATGTGATCAAGTAGTTGTTTTTCTTCTGTGTTTCTACTCCCACAGATCTTTGGATGTGGATAGCATTCTTTCTCTTAAGTCCCTCTGAATTGTTCTGGATCATTGCCTTGCTGCTAGTTGAGAAGTCCATTACATTCTATTGTACCACAGTGTATCAATCTCTGTGTACAATGTTTTATTGGTTCTGCTCCTCTCACTCTGTATCAATTCCTGGAGGTCATTCCAGTTCACATGAATTTCCTCCAATTCATTTTTCCTTTGAGCACAATAATAGTACTCCATCGCTAACATATACCACAATTTGTTCAGCCATTCCCCAATGGGAGGTCATCCCCTCATTTTCCAATTTTTTGTCACCACAAAGAGCACAGCTATGAATATTCTTGTATAAGTCTTTTTCCTTATTATCTCTTTGGGGTATAAACCCAGCAGGGCTATGGCTGGATCAAAGGACAGATAGTCTTTTAGCACCCTTTGGGCATAGTTCCAAATTGTCCTACAGAATGATTAGACCAATTCACAATTCCACCAGCAATGCATTAACGTTCCAATTTTGCCACATTCCCTCCAGCATTCATTACTTTCCTTTGCTGTCATGTTATCCAATTTGCTAGGTGTTTTGATTTGCATCTCTCTGATTATAAGAGATTTAGAACATTTTTCATGTGCTTATTAATAGTTTTGATTTCTTTATCTGAAAATAGCCTATTTATATCCCTTGCCCATTTATCAATTAGGGAATGGCTTGATTTTTTGTACAATTGATTTAGTTCTTAATAAATTTGAGTAATTAGACCTTTGTCAGAAGTTTTTGTTAATGATTTCCCCCCCAATTTGTTGCCTCCCTTCTAATTTTGATCGCATTGATTTTGTTTGTATAAAACTTTTTAATTTAATGTAATCAAAATTATTTTTTTTACATTTTATAATTTTTTCTAACTCTTGCTTGGTCTTAAAATCACTCCTTTCCCAAAGATCTGACAAGTATACTATTCTGTGTTCACCTAATTTACTTATAGTTTCCTTCTTTACATTCTGAGTTTATCTTGGTATAAGGTGTGAGATGTTGATCCAAACCCAATCTCTCCCATACTGTGAATTTTAAAACTACTCAACCCTACTCAGGCCGTACTTTAGAAGATCTGATTTAGCCATTTCCTGATTAGTAACAATGGAGATACTTGGGTTAACAGAATCAAGTCTTGGGAGCTATACATTTCTCCACCCTACTAAGACCACTAAATACCTACCCCTGAGAGCAGATAAACTTGAAACCCCAGCAGGCTGAAGAGTGAAGACTGTGGGTGCCCTCAGGGAGATAGCACAGAGAAGGGCAGCAAACAGCAGAAGCTACAGATATTGGAGAGCTGGCCTCAGGCAAAATGCTTGCTCTTTAGCTCCATACATAGAGAGCCTGCCCTCCTCACTCAGATCTCTGACTGGAAAGGGAAGGAAAAACCACCATAGTGATGGCAAAGAGTGCCCAGGAACAATTTCCTAACACCAAGAAAAACAAGAAGAAGGGGTTGACCCTGGATAATTTTTACAGAGGAAGAATCCAGACTATAGAGGAAATAGCAGAAGAGGAAATACAAATAAATGAATCAAAACCTTCCCAAAAAATGGAAATTGGCCACAAGCTCTTGAAGAATTTAAATTGGAGCTTACCAAAAAGATGGAAACCTTCTGGCAAGAAAAGTGGGAAATAGTTCAAAAAGAAAATAACAGTTTAAAGGACAAGAATTCCCAATTGGAAAAACAGTTGGAAGCCACGAAAAGCAGCATAGACCAAACCAAAAAGGAAAATAAAAAGATTATAGCAGAAAATCAAAAGATTATAGCAGAAAACCAGGCCTTAAAGACCAGAATTGTGCAATTGGAAACCAATGATCTTGCAAAACAGCAAGAATTAATAAAGCAAAGTCAAAAGACTGACAAAATAGAAGAAAACATAAAATATCTCACTGACAAGATGACAGATCAGGAAAATTGATCACAAAGAGACAATTTGAGAATCATTGGTCTATCTGAAAACCCAGAAATAAACCAAAATCTTGACATCATACTACAAGAAATTATCCAAGAAAACTGCCCTGGTGTTCTTGAACAAGGGGGCAAAATAGACATTGAAAGAGTTCATAGAACATCCTATACACTAAATCCTCAAAAGATAACTCCCAGGAATGTAAATGCCAAATTTAAGAGCTTCCAAGCTAAGGGGAAAATTTTACAAGCAGCCAAAAAGAGACAATTCAGATATCAAGGAGCACCAATCAGGATTACATAAGATCTGGCAGTTTCCACACTAAAGGACCACAAGGCTTGGAATATGATATTCAGAAAGGCAAGAGAATTGGGTCTTCAACCAAGTATCACCTACTTATCAAAACTGACTATATACTTCCAGGGGAAAGTATGGGCATTCAACAAAATAGATTTCCAAGTATTTGTAAAGAAAAGACCAGAACTAAGTGGAAAGTTTGATATCCAAACATAAAGTAGCTCATT
This sequence comes from Monodelphis domestica, assembly GCF_027887165.1. Lineage (NCBI taxonomy): Eukaryota > Metazoa > Chordata > Mammalia > Didelphimorphia > Didelphidae > Monodelphis > Monodelphis domestica. The sequence goes on along the minus strand of NC_077234.1, from coordinate 43,999,007 downwards.
CCATCTTTGGATAACTTAAATTACAAGGGAGTTTTACCTCATGTACCCATGAGGTATTATGACTACTACAAGGACTAGGGTACTGTGCTCACTCCATTTTCTGTACCCAGTCACAAAATTTGGACTGGGTTCAGTTCTGGGGAGCATATCTCCATTGTGAAGAGTAGGTTCTTTTTTCTCATAGTCCTTAAACCTCCAAATCAGTACTCTGAAGGCAATATCTAAGGTTTCCCCAAAAAGGGAGGGCAAGAAGGTGCTCAGTGGACAATGTAAATCAGAAATGGGATGAATAATTTATCCCTACATATAAACAACAAGCTAAACATGCATATATTAATAGAACAAATTCAAAACAGACTTCTGAGTACTGCTACAGTAGGTTGAAAGGTTGATATTCAACCCTAATCAGAACATAAAGAAGTTTGCAGGAGTGCTGATTAGGCATTTCACATTTCACTTTACTCTGCACTGTCCAAATTCCTAGGACATGTCTGCTGATAAAAGAGCCAGGTGTGGGTCAATGCTCTTGTCCTGGGTCATGCTGCCCAAAAGCACTGAGGTTCTTTCAGAGACTCTTCCACAGTAGCCATTCTTCTTTAACATATTGCGACCCAGAACCTTCAGAACTCACAAGGTTTCTTCTAAGCCTAGATTTAAACATCTTAAGATGAATGTCCATTTTCTCTTAAAATATGGAAAGAACAAAGTTAAAACTGCAGCCAGGGGTCCACGTGCCAGGAGGACCAATCGACTGAGTTCCTTTGCACTCACTGCCACATTGGGACCAGTCACCATTATTCTGGGAAAGACAAAAGGCAGTTCTTCCCCATCCCTCACTGAAATTCTCCAAGTTACATGATACTCCCTGGAGGGTCAAAGGGAAAAAAAATGCCAACAGAAAGCAGTATATTATTTTAAATTGATGTAGTGCCCTACCCTTATACTACTATAATGGGGCAAGGAAAGACCAAGAAACCACTCAGAATTCTACACTTCTGACTAAAATATCAAGTAGAAGCAGAAGTCACAAAGCTCTCGTGTGGTTGACTGGAGCCAAGATAGACAAATCTAAGCATGTTCCATGAGATGACCCTTGTTATACTTACATCATGCCTAAAATTTCAGTCTTTTCCATTTTACGCTACACAATATGACTAATTAATTTTTCAATACATATTTATGGAAATGTTATCCTGCTTTTCCCTATTGCCTCCTGAATAAAATCCAAACTCCTTAAGCTCGGATTTCAAGGACATCCACAATCTGATTCCAGTTTTATGCTGTTATTCCACAGTGAAAACTCTACACTACAGTCAGATTGAACTCTTTGTCATTTCATGATCACATGATGAAATTTCCTGCCTCCATCACTTTGCTCACCATCCCTTTTGATCCTAGGAAGTGACTTTCTTAATAGGGATGGAATACTCCATCTCTGATACCTTTACCTAGAAATATCCTGGATGTTTCAAAACCCAGCTCAAATGTCTTTTTCTCTATGAAAACTTCACTGATCAAAATATCCTCTCTTTCTTTGAAGCTCTAGCAGCATTTTTTCTTTCTTGTATATTTATTCTCATACATTTTTGGACATTTTTTGTTGTAGTTATTTGTATACACATCTGATCCTCCCTCATTAATTATAAATCCCTTGAGAGGAAAGATCACAATTTATTTCCCCTCAAGCTTTCTCCCAGTACCTAGCACAGGGATTTGCATAATGCTGACATTTGATAAATATGTATTATTGTTGCTGAATAAATATTTTTGGAATTAAAAAAAAGAACCAGAAGTCCTAGCCTTTGATTAAGTGAAAAGAGCCATACAATTACTACAAGATGGGAATGGCCATGTGACTGATCTTTTCTATGATGTTCATTTACAGTATCAAAGAATCTCAAAGGTGAAAGAGATCTCAGAGGCCATGCCTGACCAAAAATCTACATTGTGATGTCCCACACAAGAGGTCAGCCTTCCTTTGAAGACCTGAGACAAGGGAGACTCACTACCAAATGAGGCAGACCATTCCACCTTTATTATACTATTATACAAATTTTATAAATTATAAAAAATCCTTTTATGAAGGCAAATACCACTCCTCTGAGTTTTCCACTTATTATTTTTAATTTTGCCCTCATAATTGTCCAGAACAAGCCAAATTCTTCTGGAGAATCTCTTTTCAAAATCTTAAAAATTTCCATTCTGTCTCTTTTAAATCTTTTCTAGGTTCAATATCTGCATTTCCTTGAAATGACTTTCATTTGACATAGTTTTGAGTCATTCTGCCTTATCTTCTCCACCACAACGGTCCTCATTTAGGAGGTGTTTTAGTTTGTCTATATCTGGTTTGTCATATCTATATCTAGTTATATATATATATCTAGTTTGTCAATATCCTTTTTAAAATGTGGTGACCCAAAGTGAAAATAATATTTCAAATATTGTCTGACCAGGACAGTGTACGGTGGGATCCTTCACTCTATATGTTTTGCTTCTCTCCATGCAGCCCAGAATTGAACTAATTTTGGGGACTTGGGGGTGGCTTTCTAGCCTACTGTTCATTCATCTTGAGTTTTTATCCACTAATCCTCTTTTTCAAAAGTTTTGTAGTTTAGCCAAATATAGGAAATGATGCTGACACCTAGACGTGTTCTTTCCTCTCTTCTCTTCTCCCTTAATTCTTTCACTTTCCGAACATCATTTCTTGTTCTCTTGTCTTTTCTAGTGGGGCTCATGCAAAGTGAAGCACCAGAGTCACTTCACATGCCAGCCCTGCTGAGGAAGAGAACCAAGATTCAGGTAACCAGCAGTCTCATTTCTAGCCCCGAAAGATGACAATCACCAATATCTTTCAATTTTGGGAGGGCAAATGGGAGTAATTGTTCATAAAGCTGCAGGAGCCACATGAAACCAATATCACAAAACAGAACTCGGAAGACTCCAGCAATCAGGAGTCAGTCATTCTGGCAACAAGCATTTATTGGACATCCGCAGGGTGTACAGCTCTGTATCCGGCCCCCTCTCCCTCAGATGTAGTTGAAATAACTCATGCAGTTTGGGCTGAGAAGAAACAAACAACACTCATGGGGCTCCATTTCATAAATCATCCTGCCAGGCATTGACTGGCGGCTTGCAGCCTTTCTTAAAGCACATTTCACATCCCTGGGGTGTGCTGAGTCCTAGCTCTAATGTAAAATATGAGAACATCACGCGAAGTGTTTATTATGGCTATTTCCCTATTGCCGCTGCCTGGGAAGTCTCATGCAACAGAAGCTGGTCTTTACAAAAATTAAAATTTAAATGTCTTTCTAACGAGAGCACAATTAAAAGAGGAAACTCAGTCAACGCTCTTTGGGGAGACTGATCTCAGGCCAGACTGATTAATTAGTAGCATGAGCCAGCACAACACATTATGAAACAAGGGTTGGTCAACAGTAAAGACCAACTTCATTAGCACACAAAAATCCATGGGATAGTCAGTCACTTACCTGGTTTCCAACTAACTAGCAGAAACTCTGAGGAAAAATCAAAGGCCACGAGAATAAGAAAACCATTTTTTTTCTCCTAGTGAAGTTGATTGAATGAGACATCCGTTGGATCTGGAAGGTCCTTTTACAGATGACAGGTTCAGATTTCAGGTGGTCTCCTCTGCAGAGAGAGAAATGGAAGGATATTTCAATGGCAGCCTGCAATAGCTTAGTAGTTCACCACTCCTCTACCAACTGGAGTTGATTTTGCTTACTTATGCCTCCATTTAATCACTTAACCAATATTTATTAAGCTCCTAAGACTTGTAAGACACCAAGGTAGGTATGGGAGAGATCATAGTGTAGGAAGAGAATAAGACACAAACATACTAATGACCCGCCATTTTGTTGGAGAGGGAAAAATCCCTCTGCTGAGGCAGATCAGAGCCCTTCTATAACCCAAGAGTTGAGTTGGGTACCTTGATTAGGTTTTGCTACTAAGTACTTAGAGATCTCCCCGATTTCATGCTCATCACTTTATCAACTACCTGATGGTATCTCTAAAGTCATAAACACAGGAAAGATTCAATGGTTTGAGAATCAGGTCTAGAGACAGGTGGTCCTAGATTCAAATCTGACCTCAGACACTTCCTGTATGACCTGGGCAAGTCACTCAATTGCCATTGCCTAGCCTTTTACTGATCTTCTGCCTTAGAACTAAATGGTTTTGATTCTAAGACAGAAAGTAAGGGTTTAAAAAGACATAAACATGAATGGCTTTAATATATAATATTAAAGATGAAGGGCATTACATGTTGCATACAAAGGTGCTATAAAGAGATATTGCTGGGGGCAGCTGGGTGGCTCAGTGGATTGAGATCCAGGCCTAGAGATGGGAGGTCCTGGGTTCAAATATGGCTTCAGACACTTCCTGTGTGACCCTGGGCAAGTCACTTAACCTCCATTGCTCAGCCCTTACTGCTCTTCTGCCTTAGAACCAATGCCCAGTATTGTTTCTAAGATGGAAGGTAAAGGTTAAAAAAAAAGAGAGAGATTGCTGCATCAGTCAGTTTTGCTAAACTGTTTTTATCACAAGGTGGATGCTGGAATACATACTGATCTGTTAATGATTATGATGTAAAAACAAAAGGCATTAATCAGCTTGTAAAGCGGAGGAGGAGGGCATTTCATTAGAGAGGTGAAAAACCAATTGCTTTTATTCATATACATCCAGATTTTATTTTATTTTTTAAATTTTATTTATTTAATTAATTTAGAATATTTCTCCATGGTTACATGATTCATGTTTGTTCCTTCCCCTCCTTCTCCCCCTCCTCCCATAGCCAACTGGCAATTCCACTGGGTTTTACATGTGTCATTGTACATCCAGATTTTAGAAGGGACTCCTGTCTAAACTGTACCTGACCAAGAATCCTCTCTACAGAGCCTCCAAGTTAAAGTCCCAAACTTCCTGAACGAACTAGAGATGCTCTTTTTTATTGTTTTCTCCTCTTCAAGATCTAAATCTATGAATGATTTTAAAATTTAACACACAACAGTGCAGCTAAGTGGTGTGGTAGTGGAGAGCACTGGGCTTGGAATCAGGAAGATTATCTTGTGTGTGATCCTGGACAAGTCACTTCACCCTATTTGCCTCAGTTTCTTCATCTATAAAATGAGCTGGGGAATAAAATGGAAAGTCAGTCTAGTATTTTTGCCAAGAAAATCCCAAAATGGAGAAATAAAGATTTGGACACTACCAAAATGACTCAACAATAAAAATGCCTTGAAGATTTTTTTTTCGGGGGTGGGGGGGCTGGTTCTGTGATTTCAAGAAAATAGAGAGATCTTGGTGAAAAAAAATCTCTCTCCCAAAACAGATGGTACCTGATCTATAACATATAATCTTGCCAAGTTGGCTGGGGGCACTGATATGATTTGCTTGTGGTCACATAGCCAGTGTGCCTCAAAAGAATCTGAACCCAGGTCTTCTTAACTCTGAGATCAGTTCTCCATCCATTCCATTACAGTTGCTCTACCTTTAACACAGTAAACAACTTAATAATACTTTCTGAGTTGAACTGAATTGGATTCTCAGTTGACATCTGGGGAACCTAAAGTTCAGAGAGGGACACTGAATGGTAAATGGGTCCACTAGATTTAAAACAGACTTTCAAATTCTGACTCCAGTGGTCTTTCTCGCCTTACACTGGCAAAGGATACACTTTTTTGGACTAAAGTGATTCCAAGATAAGCTCAAAACTTCCAGTGCCTGCATTTTTGCCCCTAGTTGAGGGTATACCCAACATCACCACAGTATTGTGAACAGAAGATCATGGGGGAGAGAAATGAGTACCAGCCCTAATCATTTTTGCCTATGGGATATTTAGAGCTATTCTGATGGAAGAATAGCTACTTCTGGGACTGTCTGAAAAATCTTATTATTTTAGCAGAACCAAGAGAACATCATATACAGCTACAGAAATAATGTTTGAAGAATAATATGTGAATTTCTTCATCCAGAGAATAAATCAATAAATAGAAACTTGCAAGACAATTTTATATATACTTTTTTTGGGGTCAAAAGATGCTTTTTCTAATGTGGGGAGGGGAAGAAAAGGAGGGATGATGTATCTGGAAGTTTTAATGTAACCAACAAAAAAAGAAATTAAAAAAGGAAATGTTATTTATTGGATCACTGCACTCTTTGGCTCCAAGTATTCTTTAGTGGCAACTGATGGTCAAATACCGGATGTTGTTACAGAAATGCTCCTGTGTTAATGCAGCGTAATTTCAATTTTAGTTATAACATTAAAATATGCATATACAAAAACTATAGAAGAAATTAGAGAAGGGGAGTGAGAGAGTCAATAATGGGACAAATTCATGGTCAACAGCCAACAAAATGAATTTTGCAGATAGTTTTCCCCTTGGTTAATTGTCTCTGTAAATATATATACAGCACATATGCAAATACACATAATGATAGAAGAGGAAATATGGTATTATAGATAGACTATAACCTCCTTGAAGGCAGGACTTTCTTGCTTTTGTATTGTATCCTCAGAACCTAACACAATGCTTGGCTCCTAGCAGATGCTTAATAAATGCTTAGAGCCAAGGGAAATGGAAAGGGAAGTAAGGGAAGCTCCAGTGAGGGGTGGATTTCCCATTTCCCTGCTATTCCAGAAGTAATTAATCAGTGCTTAGCAATCTTTTTTTTTTAAACCCTTACCTTCTGTCTTGGAGTCAATACTAGGTATTGACTCCAAGGCAGAAGAGTGGCTAGGCAATGGGGGGCAGGGGGGTAGGTGACTTGCCCAGGGTCACACATCTGGGACGTGTCTGAGATCAGATTTAAACCTAGGGCCTCCTATCTCTAGGCCTGACTCTCAATCCACTGAGCCACTCAGCTGCCCCCAGTGCTTAGCAATCTTGACAAATCCAAAGATATAAACTATTGGAAGAATTCACTATTTGACCAAAAAACAAACAAACAAAAAAACAACTGCTGGGAAAACGGGAAAACAGAATGGCAGAAATTAGGCATAGACCAACACCTTATGCCATGTACAAAGTTAGTAAAAACATTTACATGATTTAGAAATAAAGTGTGATACCAAAAACAAATTAGGGGAGAACAAAATAGTTTGCCTGTCAGATCTATAGGTAAGGAAGAATTTAGGTAAAACAAAACAGAGAGAATACTATGAGATGTAAAATAGATAACTTTGAGTATATTAAAAAGCATACTAAAATTTTTTTGCACAAATAAAATCTATGAAGATTAAAAGGCAAACAATAAACTGGGACATGGCAAAGACTTCATTTTCCAAATATGTAGAGAACTGAGCCAAATTTGTAAGAATACAAAGCATTCCCCAATTGACAAACCATCAAAAGGCAATTCTCAGATGAAAATAAAACAATCTTTAGCAATATGAAAAAACACTCCAAATCATTATTAAGTAAAAAGTGCAAAAATTAAAACAATCCTGATCACCTCACATCCATCAGATTTATTAGCATGCCAAAAATGGAAAATGTTAAATTTTGGAGGGAATATGGAAAAATTGGGACACAAATACACTGTCGATGGAACTGTGGACTGATACAACCATTCTGGAGAACAATTGTGCATACCTTTTGACCCCCAAACACTACTACTAGGTCTGTATCCTAAAGAGATTAAGGTTAAGGGAGATGGCAAAGAACTGGAAACAAGGAATGTCCATCAATTGGGGAATAGCTGAACAAGTTGTAGCATATGCTTGTAACGGAATATTATTAAGCCATAAGAAGTGACAAACAAGATGATTCCCCCAAACCTAGAAGGACTTATATGAAGTGATGCAAAATGAAGTGAGTCAAACCAAAAGAACGTTGTACACAGTAACAGCAATAATGTATGATGATCAATTGTGAATGACTTAAAAACTATCAACAAGGGAAAGATCCACTATAACTCCAAGAGACTCCTGTTGAAAAAGGCTTTCAACTGCCATAGAAGGAACAGAGTCCACATGTACATTGATATCATTCTACATTTTATTTACTTTATAAACTTTTCTTTAATATGAGCAATATGTGTTCTGATTATATGATGATATATGTACAACTTATATCCGATTACCTGCCTTCATGGGGAGAGGGAGGGATGAAAGGAAGGGAGAGAACATAGATTGCAAAATGTCAGAAAATAAATATTAAAAATTGTGTCAATACATAATCTGAAAAAAATAAAAATTTAAAATGAAATGATTAATGATCAATGGATTGATGGAGTTCTTTTCTTATAGTCAGAAAAATCTGCTTCTGTTGGAGTTGGGAGAATCTGTATTCAAATCTGGCCTCAGACTCTTCCTCCATGTGTGACCCTGGGTAAGTCATTTAACCTGGATTACCTATCCCTAGCTGCTCTTCTGTCAAAATTGATGTTAATACAGAAGATAAAAGTTTGAAAGAAAGAAAGAAGAAAGGAAGAAAGAAACAAAGAAACAAAGAAAGAGAAAGGAAGAAAGAGAAGGAAAGGAGGAAAGAAAGGAAGAAGGAAAGAAAGGAAGGAAGGAAGAAAGGAAGGAAGGAAGGAGGAAGAAAGGAAGGAAAATCTGGCACTTACTAGCTATGTGACCATAATTAACTGACTCAACTTTAGGCTGGATGACCACTTTTCAGCTATGTTATAATATAAGCTGCTTGAGAATAGCAATTATGCCATTCTTCATATTCACATCCCCACTACATAGGATGGTACCTGCATACAGTAAGCACTTAATAAATGTTTGTTGATTGTGTTGTAGAGGACCTTTTTGTTTACATCCAATGTAAGTTAAATGATCATTGAGGTCCCTTCCAACTATGAAAAAATCCTGTGATTCTGCTATTCACAGCTACATAGTATAACCTGGAAAAGATCAGTGATAAATAAGGAGGATATTACATTTTGACATAGTAATTAATCATTGTTTCTTAAATTGAATAAAATTGAGCTGAATAAAGAAGTGGTTAGATCTTACTTATCACTTTGTTCTGTCATAGATTGGATTGTGTACCATCGAAGGATTGGCTTTTTTGTGAAAGATTACCCTGGAATTGCACCTGGTGCTTTCCCAGGCACTAATGTCAATCTAGTAATCTAGGGTTTATGAAAGACTATTTGATCCTCTTTCTCTCAAAATGATAGACCCTAGCCCATTGATGACAGATGAGAACCTTGGCCTTGATAGACTGCTTCATTCCTATCAGTGCTTTGGAACTTTCATAGATTCGTTAGTGTTAGTTCAGAAAGAGCTTCATACAGTAGTTGAGTATCCTTTTGTCTAAGAGAGTAGAGCAGCACATCTGGCTGGTTCACTATAATCCAGTTCAGAAATGATAATCAATATTGGAAAATGATTCCTTTTCCCATGCATAATTTTGTTACCACTTTTGAAAGGCATTAAAAGGTGATTAAATATTTGCACATTAAAACATGCATCAATTTTTTAATATTACATCTGCGATCCTTCTGGATTAGGCTGTCCAAATGTTTGGACATATTAACTGACAACACTTATACCTTCTATCATTTAAAAACATTAAAAACATTATACAAAAATGTTTTTGAGGCCCATATCAGAGCTATAAGGAATATATAGGAAACTAAAAGAGATACATAAAAGAAGAAAAACAGACACTAAGTCAGTATATTTAAATTCAATTTGCAGCTACATGGCAGGGGCAAAATGTAGGAATTAGTCATCATACCCAGAACAAGAGACTAAAAGGATTTTCATAGTCAATAATCCAAATAGGCTGGAACCCTGATAGGGTTCTAAGAATGATCCCAGTGGATCATTCATGGAAGAGCAGCATTGGACAGCCTCCAAAGGATACTTTCAACAGGAGAGAGAATGCCTGTGATTTAAGAGTTTAATAAAGGAAAACAGTAGGGAATTGGCTTCCAAAACTGTCAAAGACCCAAATAAAATATAAAAAGCTATAATCCACAGAATTATTTAAATCTTGAAAAATTCTTAACATATTTTATATGAGTTGATCACAGCAACTCCGTAATGTGTGTTATTATGATACCCATTTAAATCTTTCTTTTTATTTCAAATCAGTTTTTTAAAATTACATGTAGAGACAATTTTCACTCTCCCTCTCCCCAAGAAGGCAGATAATATCATATAGAAAATGAAGAAAACTATGTTTCAGTTTGAATTTGGACTCCATCTACTCCTTCTTTGGTGATGGATATCCCATTTCTTCATGAGTCTCTTAGAGTTGTCCTTGATCCTTACCTTGTTGATAATAGTTGAGACATTCAGAGTTGATCATCATTCATTACTGTTGTTACTGTGTACAACCTTTTTTTTGGTTTTGCTCACTTCATTTTGCACCACTTCAGATGCCTTTCCAGGTTTGTTTTTTTTTGTGTGTGTGATTATCTTGTCATTTCTTATGGCACAATAGTATTCCATCATGTGAATATTAAATTTAACTCTCCCCTGATTGTAAAGATTAAATTGTAACCCTTGTCTATCTTTAGATATAATCCCCATAAATGTAAACACAGTACTTAAAAGTTAAGTATGAAGATCTACTCATTTTTTAGATCTAATCACCAAAAGTGCAAATATCCCATTTAATCTTGAAGTGGGAGCCCATGTGTGTGATAGTGGGTAACGAATCAGAATAGACTAACTGCCTTCTGGGCAGTCCTAGAGCAGACCGTCAGCTGTGATTGGTAGACATGGAATTAGGGGAAGTGATGCAAGAGAAAATGTCTTTAAAAGTGGAGTTCAACGTGGAACTAGAGATTTGGAGTGGAACTTCCTGTGAGAGAGGAGTTCTTCATTTTTTGGAAGTGGAGACTGAAGGAATTCTTCATGCTTTCATATTGAAGCTGGTGAAGAGGGGCAGAAAGATTTCCTGACTGGACCTGAGACCCCGTTTTCCTGGTAAGGCTGATAAAGAATCTACTGACTGAATTGACATGTGGTGAGTGAAAGGCTTACTCTTAACTGCTGGTTTTTCTCTGAAGAGACCTGCCTCAGGAAAGACCTACTCTTGAGAGAGGCTTCCCCGAGTCCTCGCCTTTACAGAGGTTGGCTGAAACTAATTCTCCCTGCCTGAAGGGGGTGGGAGTAAATTACTTAGTGCTCAGGCTAGATATCTTACCCTATCCTCTCTCTGATTTCTTGCTTCACTCTTTCTATATTTTGTAAATAAACTGTAAATAAAATCTCTTTGGAATTAATTAATTTCCTGGCAACCACACTCTTAAATAATCAAGTCCAACCCTTTAAAAATTAACCCCATTTTCCCCTTATAATCACAATCATATACCACAACTTGTTCAGCCATTCCCTAATTGATGGCCATCCTTTCAGTTTCCAGTTCTTTGCTACCACAAAAATTGCTGCTATAAATATTTTAGTGTATAGTTTCTTTTCCTTTTCCCTTGATCACTTTAAGAAATGAACCTAATAGTAGTATTGTTAAGTGAAAAGGTATGTACATATATACAGTTTTATAATTCTTTGAGTATGATACCAGATTGTTGTCCAAAATGGCTGAATCAATTCACAGTACAACCAACAATGTATCAGTGTCCCCATTTTGATATTCCCCTCCAACAATATCATTTTGCCTTTTTATCATTTTAGCCAATCTGATAAATGTGAAGTTAAGAGAATAGCCCAAGGGTCACAAAGTAAAAGTCTGAGGTTGAATTTCAACATGAGTCTTCTTGTCACTATGTCCAATGCTGAAGGCATCATCTTTTAATGAGAAACCATACCAGATTTAACTTTCACAATAAAGGAAAACAGTCTTTTCTCAACAAAATCAAAGAGATTTTAATTCATATCTATCCATTTTTGAAAGTGTGAAAAACAGACATGAAAAGTGAAAGGGACATTGTTGAAAGCTTTAAAGTATACAGTTTTACTGCTAATATTAGACTATCAGATACTTGGAATTTGCAGACAATGTATTTCAAAAATGAGAGTTTCACTCACAATTTAGATGCTTTCTAATGTCAAAATCTACCTTTTGGGACATAGAGTCTAAGGAAGTCTGGCCTGAAAGAGGGCTTCACAGAAAAAAAGACTCATTTAATTCAAAATAGAAGGTAACGTCCCTTAACTGGCATGAGGTAAGTGGGGGAAGGACACAAGCAGAATCTGGAGGGGGATTGGATTCTAGGGCACACAGAATAAATCCACACTGGTTCTAAAAGAGAATGCCCTCAGAATATGATTCATTATTGCAATCTAATTATGCCACATATCAGGGCCTCTAAGTGAAGCTGATGAAGTCTAATTGTTTATAGGAAAAACTCTATTCTATTCTGTGTACCATCGAAGGACTGGCTTTTTTTTTTTTTTTGGTGAAAGACTACCCTGGAATTGCTCTTGGTGCTTTCCGAGGGACTAATGTCAATCTAGTAATCTAGGTTTCAGTTTACAAATAAAGAAACTGGGATTTCTGGATAATAGGCTCACAGAGTTAGAAAGAACTTCAGAGACCATCTAGTTCAAACTCCTAATTTTACAGCTGAAGAAAGTGATGCTAAGATAAGTAATTTGTTTAAAGATATTCAGCTAACAAGTGGTAGGGCTGGATAAAGGGTCATAAGGTGGTATGAAAGAATGAGCAGTTGGGCAGCTAGTTAGTATCACTAACACACTGCTAATTAGTATCATTAATACAGCTAGTTAGTATCACTAACACAGCTAGTTAGTAACTCATGGCTCCTAGTTTATGGCTTTATTCACATCAATCTGTCTACTTCTTATATGCTGTTTTCTTCAGTGGCATACTTTATATATGACTTCTTTTGAGTATTTCAAATCACCAAAGATTCAGCAAGCACCAGTATGTGCAAATCTCTGGACCAGGTGTTGGAGATACAATGACAAAAAACACAACAATGTTTGCTGTCAGGGAGCTTATATTTTCCAGGAAAGCTATGACAGGTACATAGATTCCGGAGCTGGTAGGAATAGTTCAAATCAGCTCATGAGAGTAGACTATTAAATTTTCAGCATGCACATCTACCCCTTGGAAATTTGTGGGCTAGTGCTATAAATCATGGCTTGATTTATTATTTTTTGTTGTTAATTATTTAGATTTAAGAAAGTGATGGAGTCAAGAATGCAATTTGAATTTAAAAGTGTGACCCATATGAGAGAGCTATTCAAAGAATTACCAAAACATTCCTGGAGATGAGTAGATAAAGTACCTACACAAAGAAAATACAAAGAAATTTCTTTGGGATGGGGAAAGGGAATCTAGAAAAGGGAAGGTTGTAAAAAATTCAAAATGTCATAAAATTACATTAATGGAACAAAAATAGAGAACACTGGAAGAAAGAGCAACATTTAAACAAAATGCTTACACTGTGAACCCAAGTAATAATTGATCCTGTCATATTTTTTCAATCTTTTCATGGAAAAAAAAGATCAGTATTGAGATCTGTGACCCTCATTCCATAACATGTACTTGTTAAGAAGGCAGTTGCCTCCTGAAAGAAGGTTATTTCCTTTTCTGACTATCATCTTTTCTTACTCCCATATATTTCACTTTCATCATGAAAATGTAACCAATTGTAATAGAGAGTCTTCCATGCAATATTACCTCTGATCAGAGTGATTATGTGGGAAAGTCAAGTTCAAAGGAGATTGCCTGAATGATGATGGCAGGGAGAGAGGCATAAAACAGCTCTATCTGCAGATTGTCTATGATTTTCAATATGTTTTACCCAATAGTAGCACTTTGAGAAAGTATACCATCTGAAGAGAACTAAGGTCATAAAATATTTTCATTTTTTAGAAGGTAACTTGAGGAAGTATTTTATAGATATTTGCTATGTCCAAGAATATTACAGGTTCTGTGAGTGAATATTAAAGTGTAAAGGACAGATGTGAGAAAAATCTTGTCTTCCAACTAAGTAGATGCATTACTGAGAACACACCATATTGTAGTAAAAGATAGAAATAAAGACCACATGTATGCCAAAATATTCACAGCAGCACATTTTTTTTGTGATTACAAAAATGAAAAGAGGGTTGGGAAATGAGTGTATGACTATTGTAGAATGGTTGAGTAAAATGTTAGAGGGATGTAATGAAAAATAATTAGCCCATAAGAAATGATGGATATCAGTAATTCAAAGAAACAGGAAAGTTTGTATGAACCAAGAAAGGCTGAATTAAGCAGAATTAGGAAAACAATCAATCAACCAGAATTTATTAAGCCCTTTTTATCTGTCTGGCACTGTACTAAGCAATGAAATAAATCAAGAAAGAAAGAAAGAAAGAAAGAAAGAAAGAAAGAAAGAAAGAAAGAAAGAAAGAAAGAAAGAAAGAAAGAAAGAAAGAAAGAAAGAAAGAAAGAAAGAAAGAAAGAAAGAAAGAAAGAAAGAAAGAAAGAAAGAAAGAAAGAAAGAAAGAAAGGAAGGAAGGAAGGAAGGAAGGAAGGAAGGAAGGAAGAAAGAAAGGAAGGAAGAAAGAAAGAAAGGAAGGAAGAAAGAAAGGAAGAAAGAAAAGAATTCTCTGTCATCACAGAGCTTATATTTTAATGGGAAAGAGAACACTTAAATATAGATCATGTCAAGCGAACATTTCTTTTATTATACTGTTTATAATTATCAGGCAAAGAGAAGTTAAAGAGTACAAGAATATAGGATAGAGAAAATCACAAATTTTAAAATCTCAAAACTGTGGACAATAATGTAATGGATTCAGCCATAAAATATAAAAGAAAAGAAAAGTGAACTAGAAAAGATATTAATATTCTATGAGGTATACAAGAAAAAATTCCTGAAACTCAAAGATTCACATATAATAAAAATGCGAATGTGGAATATCTATTGTGTTTCAGTGGAATCAATTTTTTTTTAAAAAAAGCAATAGGATAAAAATCATGATTTTTTGATAAGGTTACAGTAAATATAAACAACATAAAGTGATAAGGAGGGAATTTATACTTAAAGACACTATAGATTATTACTCAAAATACTTAAAATATGTGCCCAATAGTATGTTATCTAAATATTTCAAAGTTAATCAAATAGGAAGGAAAAATAGATAGTAAAGCTATACTAGTGGATCTTAATATACCCCTTTCAGACCTAAATGAATAAAATCAAAAGATAATAAAGAAGTTAATGACCTGAAGACAACTTTAGAAAATTAGATATGATAGATCTTTGGAGATTACTGAATGAGAATAAAAAAAGAATTTTCATACTACTTAACTGTAAATGACAACTTTACAAAAATTGACTATGTATAGGAGCATAAAATTCCTTTCTAAAATATGGAAAAGCAGAAATACATAACACATAATTTTCTGATAACAATAAAAAAGTTATATCCAATAAAGAGCTCTCAAGGAAAGAATGAAAAAGTAAATAGAGGCTATTCAGCATAATTCTAAAGAACTGGTAGATCCTAGACCAAATGATAGAAACTTGAGGAAATATTATAAAAGAAATGAGAAGAATACGGCAACATAAACATGGGAGGAAGTTAAAGCAGTTCTTAGGAGAAAATTCATTTCTCTAAAGACTTTTATTTACAAAAGATAAAATGAACAAATTAAAGCATTGGAAGTACAATTAAAAATAAAAAATAAATAATAGTTTCCTACTGAGCAACAAAGTAGAAATTTCAAAAAATCAAAGAGAATGATAAAACTGAAAACAAAAAGATCATTGAAGTGATAAATAAAACTAGCAGCTTAAAAAACTAATAAAACAGGGGGCAGTGAGATGGCTCAGTAGATTGAGAACCAGGACTAGAAATAGGAGGTCTCGGTTCAAATTTGATCTCAGACATTTCCTAGCTACCTTGGGCAAATCATTTAACCCCCATTGTTTACTCCTTACCATTCTTCTGCCTTGCCTTTTTTAAGGTAAGTTTAAAAAAATTAATAAAATAGGTAAACAGCTAATTTGACTGAAAAAAGGGATAGAAAAACCAAATTGTTCCTTTCAAAAATGGAAAAGGAGAATTCATAACAACTGAAGAGGAAATAAAGCAAATTATTTGAAATAATTTTTATTAATTACATGCTAAAATACTATTAATAAAGGGTTGATACTTATAATATTCAAATAAACAAAGGAATAAATGGAATATTTAAATATTTTAGTATCAGAAAAATAAATGGAACCAGGCAGAAATGTCTAAAAGAGAAAAAAAAAAACCTAGGACCAAATGTATAACTATGTGAATTCTACAAAAATTGAAGAATAATTAAATCTAGTATTACAGAAACTGCTTGCAATAATAAGAGAGGACATCCTTCTAATCTATATGCTTCACTTGTAGTCTTGATACCTAAACCAGAGAGGGAAAAACAGAGAAAAAATTACAGACTGATATCCCTAATAAACATTGTCTAAACAATATAAATAAAATATTAATAAGTAAGCTACAAAACTTAGAAAAATTATATACTATGATCAGGTTGTATTTATACAAGGAATGCAGGGTTGATTCAACAGGAAGAAGACTATTAAATGTAACAAATAATGTTAATAATATAAATAATAAAAGCCATGTAATTTATCAATGATGGATACTGAAAAGACTTTTGACAAAATCTAGCAAATGTTTCTTTTTAAAAGTCTAGAATGGGAGCAGCTAGGTGGCTCAGTGGATTGAGAACCAGACCTAGAGATGGGAGGTCCTGGGTTCAAATTTGGCCTCAAACAGTCCCTAGCTGTGTGACCCTGGGCAAGTCACTTGACCCCCTCATTGCCTAGCCCTCACCACTCTTTTGCCTTGGAAACAATACATGGTACTGATTCTAAGATAGAAAGTAAGGGTTTAAAATAAAAGTCTAGAAGGCATAGGAATATATTTGGACCTTCCTTTAATATAATCAATAATATACCATTAAATTCAGAAGTAGATAGATAGAGTACTGGAGCTGATGTTGTGGAGATCTGCATTCAAATGTGATCTCAGACACTGTGTGACCCTGCCTCATTTCTTCATTGGGAAAATAGTAATAATAATATTACCTAATGCCAATGGTTGGTGTGAAGATAAAAGGAGATAATATTTATAAAGGTCTTTGTAAACCTTAAAGTGTTTTATAAATGCTAGCTAGTATTATTTATACTAGTTGTTATATACAATAAAGAAAAGTTATAGTTCTCCCCAGTAAGATCAGGAATAAAGCAAGAATGCTCATTATTACTGTTGCTTTTTTTTTTACTATTACTATTTAACTCAGTGCTAGAAATGCTAGCTGTGGTAATCAAACAAAATAAAAAAGAAACTGAGGGGGATTATATAGTAAAAGAAGACCCAAAATGATTGCTTTTTGCATATATAATTTACTTAGAAAACCCGAGTCAATACAAATTACCTTAAATAGTTTAAAACACTTGGCAAACTTGCAAGACATAAAATAAGCCCATATAAATGATTGGCATTCTTCTATGTGAACAATAAAACCCAGAAGGAAGAGCTAGAAGAGAAATTGGATTCAAAATGCCTAAATAAGCTATACCATATTTGGGAGTGTATCTATGAAGTTGCACTGAAGAACTACAGTTTGATTTATTTTTTATTTTATTTTTAAAGTTTATTTAATTCATCAATTTAGAATATTATTCCTTGGTTATAAGAGTCATGTTCTTTCCCGCCCCTCCCACCACCCCTTCCCATAGCCAACATGCAATTTCACTGGGTTTTACATGTGTCCTTGATCAAAATCTATTTCCATGTTGTTGTGAAGAACTACATTTTGAATCCAATTACAAAGTACTTTTTGCAAAACTAAAGACAGGCCTAAATAATTGGAGAAACATTAATTTGCCATGGATGAGTTAAATTAATACAATAAAAATCATAATACTACCTAAACTAATTTAATTATTCAGTGTTTTTACTAATCATAACACTAAAGGAATATTTTGTGGAAACAGAAAATATAACAAAATTCATATGAAGAAGAAAAAGGTCAATAATTTCAAGGGTAATAATAAAAAATATAGGAAGAAAGGAAGTCTTTCCATAATAGATCTCGAACTTTACTCCACAGTAGTAATGTAGTACTAGTTGAAAAATTAGAGAGTTGATCAGTGGAAGAGTTTAGCTACATAACATACAGAAACAAACTAACACAATAGTATAATATTTGATAACCTCCCAATTCCTAATTACTTGGGGAAAGATTCCCTATTTCATAAAACTTCTGGGAAAACTGGTCAGATGTATTGTCGAAATTAGGTTTAGATCTCTCTCTCTCTCTCTCTCTCTCTCTCTCTCTCTCTCTCTCTCTCTCTCTCTCTCTCTCCATACACACACACACACACACACACACACACACACGTAGACATATATGTATATACATATATATCATCTATTAAGATAAGTTCCAAATGGATGCAAGACCTACAAATAAAAAGTCACATCATAAATTAAAGAAGCAAGGATTAAATTGCCTTTCAGAAATATGGATAGGGGAAGAATTTGTGATTAAACAATCAATAGGGAGTATTGCAAAAGATAAAATGGATAAATTGATTATATAAAAATAAAAATCTTTTGCATAAACAAATTTAATGTAATTAAAAATAAAAGGGAAACATAAAAGGGAAAGTTTTTGCAGCTAGTTTCTCTGACAAAGGTCACATACAAGATACATGAAGAACTCAATCGAATTTATAAAACACAGAACCATTTCCCAAAAGGTAAATGATTAAAGAGTGTGAATGGTCAGTTCTTAAAGGAAGAAATGCAAGTTCTAAACTATCATTTGAAAACTGATTGAAATCACAAATAGTTAACTAGAAATTAAAGCACTTTTGAGATTTCAACTCACAGCCATCCAATTGGCAAAGAATAACAAAAAAAGAAAGTGGCAATGTTTGAAGAGGTAGAGGAAAAAAGGCACATTAATGCTCTGCTGGTGGAATTATGAATTGGTCCAGTCATTGTACAAAACATTTTGGAACTATTCCCCCAAATCTACTAGACTGTGTGTGTTCTTTGTACCATCTACATCACTATTTGTCCTTTATCTAAAAAAAATAAAAATAAAAAAGAAGGGAAAAGCCTAAATGTATAAAAAGATGGTTTTTTTTTTTCATAGTAGCCCAAAATTAAAAACTAAAGGACTCTCTTTGAGGGGAATTACTGTCAAACTGGAATATGAATATAATGGAATATTTATGGCACCATGAGAAATGATGAAATATGCAGTTTAAAAGGAAATTGAAACCTTAATTGTGCTAAGCAAAGTAAGTAGTATCATAAGAACAATTTATATGAAGACAATCCAGGGCTCAAGCCTAGACAATTGTATTATACACTTCTTATTGAAGGAGAGAATGATTAACTGATGCTCCATATTTGTATGAGGGGCACAGTTGTTTGGGGAAAAGATGACATGCAGAAAAGGCCATGCCTTGAGCATGTTCCTATTTCCAGCTTAATCCACTAGATATTTGGGGGAATTTCTCCTTCGGTGAAAACAGAGTTTCTCTTTCAGTTAAGTGGAAATATCTAGTTCCTACTAGGAAAATTTATTCACTCTGTGTATTGCCTGGTATATTCTAATCTGTATAGTTTCTCTGATTTCTTTTTGCTACTGGTTTGGGTATATGTTTGTTCATTATTCACTAAATGTTATGGGCTTTGTGTAATCAGTTAGGGAAAAGGGAGTCAAATCTTTGGATGTAGCTTGAGGTCCTCATTTTTTGTTAAGGAATAGTCACAAGAAAAAGTGGCTTGAATCTAAAAATGGTTTCTTTTTAGATGAACAATATTTAAGTGGGCAGATAGAGTCTAGTCCAGTGTCCCTGCTTTGAGGAGAGCAGAGTAGTCCACTCTTTTGATCACTTCTGATCCACTCTTGGACGAAATTAAAGTCTCCCTTGAAGATGGGTATAAGAGAATCCATAGATATCTGTTTATTCATACCTCTGTACAAGCCACATTTAGACATATTCCTGTGGACATACAAACAACCCTTACGGGCACACATACACCTTACACAATGCCAACAGTTTGTAGAGAAAAAAAATAACTGAAAGATTTTAGAATCTAAATCTGATTGGTCCAGTGAAAAATCACGAGTCAAGAATACCACAGATGAAATATATTACCTAACAGAAAGGGTATGAACTTAGAATGCAGAAAGTCAAGCATTTTCTGGTACAGCCAGTGTGAGAATTTGTTTTGATAAACTATGCATATTTTTAAGGAAGGTTTCAATATTTTGTCCAGTTGTATGGGGTAGTGGAATGGACAGATTATAAATGTAGGTAAAATACATCTATACACATTACTAATATGCATATCATAATAATTAGTTTACTTTCATATTTATACACAGAAAGCAATTCCAAATTTTGAGATTTGGAGAAAGCAAACAGATACTAAAATGTGTCACAGAATCAGCAAAGTTAGATGACTAGACAATATGAAATATTCATCTTTGCCTGAAGAAACCTGATGATATCTTGAATAAAGGGTTCCCAGGGAAGAGGAGCCTTATATTGAAGCAACAAACCCAAATTGTTCATGACTGGATAACAACAAATTCTGATCACGGAGTGAAACAAATGTGCAATTAGATGGGCTCCCTTGGATTTATAGAATCATAGGATTAAGTGCTTACTACTTATTTGCAGTGGATTAGTTAAGATACATGTATTTATTTAAAGCAGATCTTTTTCTAAATTAAAGCATTTATGATGTTAGGGAGAAGGGAATACACTTGTCAAGTTCAGCTTCTAGTCTTTATCTATAACAATCAACCACAAGTTAAAATGTATTTATCCAAAATAATATTTAATCCATAAACGTGTCAAGAAAGGAATATCCGATATGCATGCAATATAAATGCATCCATGGTGCCATAGATGGCATGTTGAAACTTGCATGCAGGAAGATAGGGGTTAAAATCTGCCTCAGAAACTAAGAAATATTATTATTATTATTATTTATTGCTGACATTTATATGATCCTGGGGAAGTTACTTAACCCTGTTTGCCTTTGCCCCTTATTTGTAAAATAATCTGGAGAAAGACATGGCAGACCACTCCAGTATCTTTGTCAAGAAAACCCCAGATGGGGTCACAAAGAGTAAGACATCATTGAAATTACTTAACAACAACATTTATGTGCAAGGCACTGTGCTGTGTTTTTCAAATATTATCTCATATGATCCTCAAAACAACTTTCAAAGTTAGGTGCCATTAGTGTTCCTATTTTACAGATGAGGAAACCGAGTTGAACTAGAGGTGAATTGACTTAAGGGAGGTCACATAGCTAGAGTCTGAGGTTGGATTTGAATTCAGGTCTTCCAGATTCTGCCTGGCTCTATAATCTTTCCTTCACCAAGCCCCTAAATTCATTTAACACTCAAAAATGTAACTTATGATTTGTATTCTAAGTGTCTTCTGAATTCTCGATATTTCCAAGCATATGCTTCTTAAGATATTCATCCCATTTTTAGGCTTTATTGTGGTTGGGGACTAAAGGAGCAAAGTTAATGGGGGGAGGATTTTTAATGGTCTGTAATACAATACACCAAGAGCTTTTCCTCCCTGTCTCTGGAGGGAAATAGATACCCTAATCAATTTGAAAATGTCAATCTTTATTTTTCTTAGAAGAATATTTTCTTTTTTTAATTTTCTTTTTTGACATCTTGTTGGTAAATCACCTTTGTTTCTGAACTTATTCCCACTCACTTTCCTGCCCAGCAAAAATGGACAGAGGAAAGTGTGTGTGTGGGGGGGGAAGTAGTGAATCAGACTAATCAACAATTGAGTTAAAAACAGTTTTTTCAGTTCCTTGCCTCTTCTATGAAGAGAAGGAGAAAAATGTCTTTAAAAAACTCTTCTTGAAGATTAAGCTTGTTCATTATAATTGCATGATGTTCAATTTCTTTTGCTGTTACTCTTCATTTCTGTGGTTGTGGTCATTGTCCATAGTGTTTTCCTGGTTCTTCTTACTTCTACTTGTATCAGTTCATATAAATTTCCATGCTTCTCTGAATTATTAGCAATCAGAATTTTTTTATAGCACAACATTCCATTATATTCATGTGCCATAGTTTGTTGAATAATTCCATAATCAAAGGACATCTTTGCAATGACAGTGAGTGTTGTGTGGAAATGAGTTATCAGTCAAAGAATATCAATATCATAGTTAACTTTTTGGTATAATTCCAAGTTTCTGTCTGGAATGTTTGGATGAATCAGTTTACAGTGTTACCAGCAATGTATTAATATGTCTCACTTTCCATAGCCCCTCCAGTATTGACTGTTTCCATGGTTACTCATCTTCAACAATTTGTTGCAAGTGAAATGAAACTCGAATGTCATTTTGATTCACACCTCTACTATCATTAAGGATTTGGATCAATGTTTCACAAGGTTATTAATAGTATACAATTTTTAATTTGAAAATAATTCATATCTTTTAAATATTTATCCATTAGAATGTTTCAATAGTTGAGAAATATGTATTAATTTTTTAATAGTGCAATTGCCCTATCAGTATATTACAAGCATTGTATTCCAAAAATTTATAGCAAAAATAATGTTTCATGTCATAAAATAGTTTAGTACAATTTAT
This sequence comes from Monodelphis domestica, assembly GCF_027887165.1. NCBI lineage: Eukaryota > Metazoa > Chordata > Mammalia > Didelphimorphia > Didelphidae > Monodelphis > Monodelphis domestica. Next base: position 43,976,440 of record NC_077234.1, on the reverse strand, counting down.
AATAAAACTCTAAGAATTTAAACATCTCAAAATACAATAAATATATTTTAAAAATAGAATTAACCCCCTTTCTCTTTATTTTGAGGGAATATAAACCCCCAACTATCCAAAAACTGAACATTTAAACGTCAATAATGCATATTTGATTTCTCTTGATGTAACTCAACCATTCTAAGGAAAAACATTTCCCCACCTTCCTTTGTGGTTCTTGGCCAACTATGCCTGGCCTCCTGTGTGCCAGACACTGTGCTAAGTGCTGGGGATGCAAATGCTACAAAAGAAAACAAGTCTCTGCCCTCAAGCTTAATCAGCATTTGATAGTCTTTCAAAATTGTTTTTCTCTATAACGTTAACAATGTATAAACTCTTCTGCTTACTTCATTCTCTATTAGTTGATAAAGTTCTTTCCAGTTCCTCTGAACAAATTTTCCATTCATCATTTTCTATGCACTAAATATTTTTGCACATAAAGATCTCATTCCTTTCTTTGATTTCTTTGGGTGTGTGGATCTAGTAGCAATATAGGTTGGTCAAAGAGAATTCATAATTCATTAACATTCTGAAAAAATTGAGGCCATTCTCCAAAAGCTTCTTCATTCTCCCTGTTCTTTATCTCACAGAACTCAGATACCTTCTTTCAGTCTCCTCCTTCATTCATTTCACATGAAGAGATGGCTTTTCCCCTTACTAAGTCTAACTACCTCTACATGCTCATTTGTGGGATGCCTGGGGCCTGGGAATAGGGAAAAACCTCACCTAGGAAGCAGTACCTGAGCTGAGTCTTTAAGGGAGCTAAGGATTCTAAGAGTTGAAGAAGCAAGAGAACATTCCAGGTATGAAATACATCATGTACAAATGTGTGGAGGTAGGAGATTGAATGTCAGGTACGGGGAATAGCAAATCCAAAAGTTTGATAATAAAATTCTATTAATTATAAGTCATTGCTTTGAGAAGCTGTTAAAAAGATTGAATAGCTTTTCCATCTTCAGAGCATCTTCTCTTTAATGTACAATTTTATAAAAAAGCTAACTTATTAACAGCTATTTGAACAGAATTATCAGCACCATCTTTGTTTTCTGTGGCTCTGCATTTTTGCTGGAAAAATTAAGTAACAAATCAAGCATTTTTAGCAGTAACGAAAGCACATCATCCTTAACAACAGATCAGCTGTGAGCCAGCTTACTCAAGGGCTACTTCCTGCCATTAGGAAAATGAGAAGTCTCTTCCAAATACCATCTTTTGTTGTTGTTGGGAGGTTTGTTTGCCTAATCACTGATTCTCTTCCTTAACAAACCCACTGTTTGTAGGAAGGCCACAGCACATAATCTTTAGGAAGATTTTAGAAGATCCTAAGAATAGAAGCTTATTTGCTAAATCCAAGGACCACAGCATGGCATTGTTCATTAAAAGAAAAAAAAAACAGGAATCTATAAAATGATCATAGTTTGCATTTTGGAGCACAAACACTGTCCAAATCAGAAGTGTCACAGCCTCTGAGTCTGAAGTTTTGCCAGAAGGAGGAGATAAGTTCCTTAATTGAAAAGATCTCACTAGCCACTCTAATGTAATTCAGAAGAGGCCTGAAAAGTAGTGCTTGGGAAGGAAGCTGGGAAAGCGTAAAGGTGGGAGAACCACCCACTTTCTATCATTTCAAATGGACTACCACCTACTGTCCAGGAGCCAGTAATTATGGGCTGAGTATTCTAGGTGTCTTCTTGGCTAAAGTAGGAAGCAGTCAAAGCAGCCTGGCTTGTAAAATGGATGGGGAAGAAAGGTTTATAGTCTAAGTCAGAGCTCAGGGGTCTAAGTCAGAGCTCCTTCATGAAGTCTGTCCTCATTTCCCCCTAATTCCCAATCCCCCCAGTAAAATTATCAGCTTCTTCTTTCTGCAATTACTTCATATAGATTTGGTATTTACTTATCTATATACATGGAGTATCTCCACTTCTACCTCCCAGCCCCAATCCATTTGACTTGCACTCCCACTTTTGGTAAAATGTCAGTTCTTTGAGTCGAAGGACTATATTTGGTTTTCTATCCCTAATACCTGGCACTGTTGGACTGAATCGACAAGTTTTGTTCCTTCGACTGCTACTAAGAAGTTCTTTCTATTTCTGAAGATTTAATAACCATCGTAGAAGGGTGGGGAGCATAGGATCTCCAATGGCCAATGACCTTCTTTGAAGAAGACTTTCCACAATCTTTTACATGCCAACAGCCTGACTTTATGTTGTGAATCAGTCACCAAAATACAGGTCCTTACTTCTTTCATGTCTCAAGGCAGCACTGACTAATCGATCTCCTTTCTCAGGAGAAATCTTTAGCCCAGGGGGAGGAAAATACAGCAAGGCTGCAGATAACTTATTTTGCCATTTGTAAGAAATAGTTTTTGAAGATTTGGGGTTTGTCTGAAAGCTTAATCAACTCTTCCCACTGCAAATATGCTGGCTATTAACAATTTGGCTTAATTTATAACAGGTAGGCTAAAAAGAAGCCACAGAACTAATATTAAATTTATGTTTCAATGAATAGTCTGGAATTCAATGAAGAGTCTGGATTATTTCAGTGATGGAAAGAGACCACATTCACCAAAGCATTGATCTAGAATCCAGCTGTCTCATGACAACCTATAACTTAAATATGTATTTCTTCAGACTTGGCTAGGTTAAAACTTCCTCTCTTTCCTTTCCTCTTGACCCCCAACTTAATTGAATCTCTTGAAACTTTTAAAGCTAACAAGTTTTATAACCATATTACTACACACTCTTTACTTACTGTCCACACATATTCTCCTGCACATAGTATCTTTCTCTTAAAGATCTATATGAATCATATCTCATCATTCTGAGTCTCTCCATTTTCTATCTTTTGGAATACAGCATGAGTATTCTCACAATTTATCTAGCCTTGGCCTGATCTCATCTGGAAAAGCACGTTGAAACCGGAACCCAAAGAATCAATATTTCTGAAAACATAATGCTAACACAAATATATCTTGAATGGTTAAACAGTACCATTTCCTACAATATAAAGTATACTTTCTAGGGAAAAATCCCTTCCTTTAATCTCTGCTTTCAGCTCAGTATGACATGGTCTATTGGTCCCTGAGCCAGAGAAAGACTCAACTATCACCTAATGTTAATCCCATCTGTGAAGTTTTCTCCTTTTGTGACCTTTGGCAAATCATTTAAATTGTCTGTTCCAGTTTCCATTTTTATAGAATCAGTGACTTATAAGATATTTAATTTGGAGTAATTTCATGTTATATGATTCTCAGAATAAATATTAACCAATCATGTTACTGGATATTTTATCACATATTGTCCCTAAGCGCTATTAATTATTACATTTAAAAAATTTTATGTAATAATACTAAAATACTATCAAGGAATGATATAAATATTTGACATTAAAATATAATTATTAACGATCACTTTCTCTTACAAAATAGTATTTTCCTATTATAGTGGATTTATCATTTCATACATGTGGACATTTCATCCACAAATAGAGATTTTAAACAGCCTATGTCTTCTTATGTGTTGAGTTTTTTAAAAAATTATATCCTTCCATATATTCTTCATAGTGAATTGATTTGACATGCTAGATCCTTTACCTAGGTCAAATGCATTCAATTCAGTAAGCATGATGTGCCAGGCACTTTGCTAAGTACTGAACACACAAAGATAAACATGAATACGGCCTTACTCTCAAGAAGTTATTACATTATATGGGGAGGAGATAGTAACATAAACATACATTATTAAATATGAAGTATTGAATGGAGCACTAACAATTGGAAGAATCAGGAAAGTCTTTGTTTGGAAGCTAATACATGTCTTTAAATTCTCCATGGGTATCACATAAGCACTGGAACTGCTCTTCTGTTATTCCTTGATTTCTTTATGTAACTAGTTCACTAGTTCAAAAGGTTTAGAAGAAAAATAGGTACTATTCCATGAATTAAAATACTTTATCCTAAGAGGTATGGAGATGCTGAAGAATAAAATTATGAAAACATAAAAGGAAACAATTTCAACAGAACTGAAAATGAAATCTGTCCAGAGAGAACAATATTGTTACTAACCATCGTAGATTTTAATGAGAAACATATAGAAGATGGTGACAAGGCTAGGTAACAAAAGATGAATATCTGGATACAATTTGCTCTTATAAAAATAGTGTTATTAGGAGGCTTAAAACTTATGATGAATTGAGGCTGGTGAAGGAAGCTAAGGACAACAAAATAAGGGTTTCCTTCTTTTAAAGCTGAAAAAGTTGAAAAAGGAGGATCACCTCTAGGACAGAATCTTTGTTTGGGATAGATGGGATGCTGGTAACTAACATGAGAGGGAAAGGAGTGCTGCCCAATTTTGATTTTTTAAAAATTTGGTTTTCTCTTCAAAGAATAACATGTATACTGGAAATAACAAAAATGACTTAAAGGGCATTAAGACCCAACATAGACTGATAGATACCCTGGATGAATTCAACTCACTGTTCAGCTAAACAGCATCCTAAGGTTCTGAAAGAAAATGTGCTTGTGAAGGATGAACCCTTGCCAGTGACATCTGAAAGATGAGTGTTAAAGGGAGAGGTACTTCAGGACTGCAGAAGGTCAAATATTGGTCCTTTTTTTTTAAATGGAAGGGCACAGAGTCTGTAAAATATAGGCCAATGAGCTTGACTTCAATTCCTGAGAAAATTTTAGAAAAGATCATTAAAGAAAGGATTGCTGGACATTGAGAAAGAGAAGCAGTGATTACAAAAAGCTGCTATGTTTACACCAAAATATGTTATGCTAGAGCAACTTTATTTCTTTTTTTTTTTACAAGAGTACTGAACTAGTAGATGAGAGAAATTCTGTGGATGCCTAAATTTTAGTAAATATCTCATACTGTTTTATGAGATGATTACAACAAATGAATTCAGAATTGGTTGGGTTGCTGGACTCAAGGAATAGTAATCTTGAGCAGGAGAACATTGGTTGGGTTCCATGCAAAGCTTTCTGTAGACCAATCTATTCACTATTTTATGAGACAGTCACTCATAATTTTCCATTTTTTACCTCTCCAATAGTTCAGTAGTTCCATGTCAGTTGGACTGAGGTCTCCAATAGAGTCCCTAGGGCTCTTTTTGACCACTTGCTGTTTAATGTTTTTATCAAAAACTTGGATAAGAGCATAGATGGTATACATGTTGAATTAACAGATGGTACAAAGCTGAGAGGAAGAGTTAACAGTGGATAGTATGTCCACATTCTTAAAGGATCTTGATCATTGATAGGGAGAGGATAAAATGAAATTTAATATGTATAAATGTTCAGTCTTGTAGTCAGGTACAAAAAAATCAATTTCACAAGCATGTAATGAAGTCGGCATTGATGGAAGATGACTGTTTTGAAAAAAATCTAGGAGCAGGATTAATAGACTATAAACTCAATTAATTAAATAAATAAATTCAAATAAAAATAGATTACAAGCTCAACACAGGTCAGTACTGTGATATGGCAGGCAAAAAAAATATGATCTTGGTATGCATTAAGAGGGATATAAAGAATCAGGATTAGGGAAATGAAACTCAAATTCTTCTTTGCCACTGTCAAATCTCATCTGGAATAATGTTTTCAGTTCTGGGAATCATGGTATAAGATGGACATTGATAAACTAGAGAGCATCCAGAAGAGGACAATGAAGATTCTAAAGGGTTCTGAATCTATGACATCAGTATTGTTTGAAGGAACTGGGCAAGTTTAGCCAGAAGAAAAGTAAATTTGAGGGTGCTGAGCAAAGTATGTAGCTGTCTTCAAGCATTTGAAGGTCTGTTATGTGTTTAAGAGTTCAGATTTGTTATTTTTGGTCCTAGCTGGACCAAACCAGTAGAAACAGATGGATGTTGCCAAGAGTCCAATTTAGGCATGATTACATGAAAAAAAAATCCTAAAAATTCCAAGTGTACAAAAGTGGAACGGATGGTCTGCCTCAAGAAAAGATAGGTCCCCCCTCCTTGAACGTTTTCAAGAAGAGGCTGGATGACCACTTCTAAGGGATGTTGAATGAGAGATTCTTTTTTTATATGAGTTCAATTAAATGTCTCCTTTCAACTCTCAATTCAGTGTTTCTTCCCCCCCCCCCCCCCGCCCCAAGAATACATGTCATCAAGGCTGCCTTTTATAATACTTCCTAGGCACAAATTATTGGTGGTAATATGTTGCAGCCTGCTTTCACGCACCAAGCATTTTCCCACTGAACTTTGATTCACCTGCAATTTTGAGATCCTGTTATAATCTGATATAACATTATTAGGAGAATATTGGTATTTAAAATATGAGCTACTGATGTGTGGAACAGTGTTAAATATTATTTTCAATTCCTTAAACAGTGCATTGAGCATTTAACTATTAAGATTACAAATATGCTATAACAAACATGTTACTATCTCAAAGAATTATGGTTTTCTACCTGAAAAAGTGGGATTCCCCTAAGTGGAGGTCTTCAAAAAAGGATGAATAACTACTTATCAAGATTTCTGAAGAGAGAAGTCTCATTCACCATGGAGTAGAAAGTGTCTGCAATCCTTTTTAGCTGTGAGATTCTATGATTCTGATAGTTTTAGTCCTGTTGATACAAAATTGATCATTATAAAAATGCTGGCAAATTGTTCCATCTCACATTTATTTATTTTTTGCATTTCATTTTCATTTACATATGCTCCCAGCAGGAGAACATTTCAAACAAAGCTTCCTGTAGACTTGTCTTCTCTTAAATTGCTTTTTCACTGTTTTATAAGACATCTTCTTTCAGCTTTTCCCTCTGAAATGTTTAGCTTATACTTTAAACTGTTCCCCTTTTTTCCATGTCTTTCCAATTGGCAAAGAAATTGAATCTTTGTTTCCTGAGATGATTTCTGGGCTTCTTTGGCCTTATTAATTATGCAACCACTTTAAAATTTCTGTGAGAAATAGTGATAGAGTCGATGTCTTTACTTTTTATTTTTCATTTCCCTTATTTCAGAGTCAAGATTTTTTTTAATAGGTCATGTTGGTGGGCAACTAGGTAGCATAGTAGTTAGAGTGCCAGGACTGGAATTATTACATATATTTTACACATTGATACAATTTAAAAAATAAATTTTTGAAATTTTGTGATACATTTTCTCTTCTTCACTTCCACTCTTTCCCCCTCCCCAACATGGCAAGCAATATGATACAGGTTGTATGTAATGTACATGTGTGCAATGTATATTTCCATGGTCATCACATTATGAAAGAAGATACATTGCTTGCACTAAAGAAACATTCGTGGAGGAAATAAAGTGAAAAGTGGTATGTTTCAGTCTGTGATCAGACTCCATCAGTTCCTTCTGTGGTAAAATGAGTAGCCTTTTTCATCATGAATCTGTTAGAGTTCTTCTGGATTCTTGTATTAATAATAGATAATTCATTCACAGTTGATCATTGTACATTATTGCTGTTACTGTGCAAAACATTCTCCTGGTTCTTCTCACTTCACTTTGCATCACTTCATATTAGACTTTTCAAGTTGCTTTTTTGTATGATTGTCTTATTTATCATTTCTTATGGCACAATAGTATTCCATTACAATGATATACCATGACTTGTTCATCCATTCCCCAATTGTTGGTCATTCCTTCATTTCCAACTATTTGCCATCACAAAAGGAGCTGCTATAAATATTTTTTTACAAGTAGATCCATTTCTCCTACCTTTGATCTCTTTGGGATATAAACCTTGTAGTGGTATTGAGTTAAAGGGAATTTACAATTTTATGGCTCTTTGTTCATGGTTCTAAATTTCTCTCCAGAATGATTGAATCAGTTGACAGCTTTAGCAACAGTGCAATAGTGTTCCAGTTTTACCACATCCTCTTCAACATTTATCATTTTCCATTTTTGTCATATTAGCCAATCTGATAGGTGTGATGTGATACCCCAAAGTTGTTTTAATTTGCATTTTTCTAATTAATAGTGATTTGGAGCATTTTTTCAAGAGTAAAAATTATTTTAATTACTTCATTTGGGAATTTTTTATTTGTATCCTTTGAACTTTTGTGCTGGGGGCCATCAGTCCACGACGCCTTGACAGAGTCACGTGTGGTAGCTGGGGAGACCACAGAATGGTCCTTGGTCGTATGTGACTGCTCACTCTATACCCCTTGCATGACTTCTTTCACCAATGCCCCTTACCTATGAATTGACATGATTATTATTCCCCCTAATCTCAAAAGAAATAATACAAGAGCAAAACACATGTACCCTTATTCCCCAAAACATCACCAAAAGATCAGACCCTCAAACCCAATCCCAAAAGACTATCATGGGTTAACTTTTACTTAGGTACATAATTCCCAGCAAAACTACAGCTACAGGCCAAGCTCAACACTTTCTCATGAAGCCAGCACACAAATCAATCATAGAGGCTCACACAATATATACAGGTACAGTACAGGTACACTAAGCTTCAATATGCCTCAGTGACTCAATTACACAAATCAGCAACTCAAACTCCCTAGTAAGCCACCTGTGATGAAATAATTTATCTTGTATTCTGTCTGTAATCACAATACAAAAATATACAATGTTAATCAAGTGATTTGTTAAAAGTTAACGTATCACTTTTCCAATTATCTCTCTGATTTTGTGTATCTGGATGCCAAGAATATGGATATAAAAATAAATCCCAAGCCTGGGAATGTCAGAGCAGCTGAGATGCAAAGCAATCCCATGGCTGTTATGATTAAGCTGTCTTCCGTTTGTTATTTATTTTATTTTATTTTATTTTGACTGATTGTTCGCCACCTGTTGGAAACCCTGGAGTCGCAAGTGGGGCTGGACCCTGACTGTGGCACTTTTGTCAATTGTAGGATGTTTTGTGTTTTTATAAATTTGACTTAGTTCTCTATATATTTGAGAAATGATGCCTCTTTGTCAGAGACACATGCTATAAAATTCCCCTCTCCCAATTTATTGTTTCTTTTCTTAGCTTGGTAACATTTTTTTCCCTGCAAAAGTATTTAATTTAATATAGTTATTTGTTTTACATCTTATAATGTTCTCTATGTCTTATTTGGAACTAAAATCTTCCCTTATCTATACAACTGACAGGTAACTATTTTGTGCTACCCAAATTTATTTCTGGTATCATCCTTTTTTTTTGAAAAATTTATTTAGTCAATTTAGAACATTTTTCCTTGGTTACAAGATTCATATTCTTTCCCTTCCCTCCCCCCTCCTTACTGTAGCCAACACACAATTCCACTGGGCTTTACATGTTTCCTTGATCAGAATCTATTTCCATCTTGTTGATGTTTGCACTAGGATGATCATTCAGAATCTACATCCCCGATCATATCCCCATTGACCCATGTAATCAAGCAGTTGTTTTTATTCTTTGTTTCTACTCCCACAGTTTTTCCTTTGAATGTGGATAGTATTCTTTCTTGTAAATCCCTCTGAGGTGTTCTGGATCACTGCATTGCCACTAATGGAGAAGTTCATTACATTATCCTTTATTTTTAAGTCACGTGTCCATTTTAACTTTATCTTGGTATGTGACATGAGGTGTTAATCTGAACCTAGTTTCTGCCATACTGTTTTCCAGTTTTTCCAGCCATTTTTGTTGAATGGTAAGTTCTTCTTCCAAAAACTTTGATCTTTGGATTTGTCAAAAAATAGATTACTATGGTCATTTACTACTGCATATTGATTGAGATTCCATTGATGCATTAATATATTTCTTAGCCAGTACCATATTGTTTTGATGATTGCTACTTTATACTGTAGTTTGAGATCCCATACACCTAAGCCATCGTCCTTTATATTTTTCTTTGATTCTCTTTGTATCCTTGGTCTTTTGTTTTTCTAGATGAATTTTATTATTTTTTATAGTTTTATTAAATATATTTGGGGTAGTCTTCATGGTTGCCAAATAATTGTTAAATTTAATTGTGGTTGAGACTGAAATATATTAATTATGTGGTTGTCAGGGATTTAATTTCTAAATGGAATTTATGGTAGTTTGTTTACAATAGAGGGAAGATATTAAGGAAGAGAGAAAATGGGGAGAGAGAGAGAGAGAGAGAGAGAGAGAGAGAGAGAGAGAGAGAGAGAGAGAGAGAGAGAGAGAGAGAGAGCGAGCGAGCTCTGGCTTCCACTGATACCAGTTAGAATTTCTAAGTCCTAGCCAGGGGAAGAGAGTATCAAGACAATGGGCCTTTCCTGGAGGCTTCATGCCTCCAGAAAGGTGGGTCACTAAGTCAGCCTTTCACTCACCAAAACCATCTAAAATGAAAGAAGTCTGGGTGTCTGTCTTCCAGTCGCTCCTCAAGTGTCTGTCTTCCAGTCTCTCCTCTGAGTCAGAGAACTCTTCGATCTCCTCGAATAGAATATCAAATCAAATATCTCCTTCTTCTGGCCTCTGATCCTCTTTTTAAAGATCTTTTTCTCTTGTGTTACCTCCCCTAAATTTTATGTCTACCAATCACAGCAGACACTTTTCTCGAGGACTGCCCATTCTTTAGTTCACACCTTCTTTGGTTAAATTATACCTTTTGGGTTACTTAACACCTTTTTTGGTTAGTTCACCTTTTGTAGTTACTTAATACCTTTTTGTAGTTAAAATGGGTAGATCTACTTAAAATACTGAGTTATCATCTTTTGGGGGTTAAAATCTAAAAATAGATTGTGGATTACAATTCAATCTTCCCAATAAAGGAAGAACTAAGTATCTTCATTGTTACAATCAGGGGAGAGCTAAATCCAATCTTCACAATTGTCATGGAACCAAATAAGTCAATCAACTTATGCAGAATTGTCACTTTTACTATATTGGCTCAGCCTTTCCATGAACAGTTAGTGTTTCTCCAGTTGTTTACATCTGACTTTATTTGTGTAAAGAGTTTCATAGCTCTATATCCTTCGTTCAAATCTGACTTCAGGCAGTTACAAGCTGTATGGTCCTAAACAAGTCACTTAACCCCAATTGCCTAGTCCTTTCCCCTCTTCTGCTTCAGAATTAATACTTAATATCAGTTCTAAGACAGAAGATAAGGTTTTTTTTTTTTTAAGTCATGTTGGAAAATTTGTGATTGGAATGTCCTCCCACCTGTATCTTTTCTTTTACTTTAGTGTTATTTCAAGCTTTGCTCCAACTGATCTGGCTACACAAAGACAGTTGATTTAGAAATGACTACCACATCAATATCTAGTCATTGTCAATCTGTTAAGGTACAGTTAATTTCATTTTCTTGTGAAATCCTATTCAGTGCTTATCATGTCTAGGACCAAATCTCTTCTTTAAAAAAGTATTCTTGATAGTCAGATGTAAAGCTTCTTTTTAGTTTATAAGCTTTTTACTTCTTTCATTTATTCATTTAGAACCACATGTGGTTTTCCCCCCTGTACTCCCTTGTTGAATGAGATCACTAAGTATTAAGGTTTATGTCTGCAGTTTTTCTAATTTTTGGCTGGAAGGAACTTCAGAGAGCACCTAGTCTGTTCACTCTTATTTTACAGTCAAAGAAATGGAGGCTTAGAGCATTTTGGCATATTCTCCAAGGACTTTCTCTTTTTCTTTAACTCCTATCATAGATTTTACCATATATGCTGCAATTATTTCAGTTTTTTTTTTAGCTTACCATAAGCACTACAAAGTAAGATGTTTTATCTCATGAAATGATATTTCTTGTTGCCTTTGATTACTTGATAATAACAAGCCAATCAATTCTTTTCTTTGCTACTTTGAGGAGAATCTGCAAATTCCTTGCATTTAGCAAGAACTTCTTTATGTCTTCTAATTTCATTCATAATCCTTATGTCAATATGTATGTATAATGGTTCATTTCCTCCAGTGATCTATCAACTCATTGGATCATGGACAAAGATCTCATCACAATTAAATTAATGGTTACAAATGGTCTAAAAACTATTATTTTTAATATTCTATTTTTCTTTATGACTCAAGTACATAAATGAGACTATATCTAATCAGACTAAAATTTGGACTATATTGTTTTTAATACCATACTCTTCTTTTTTTAATTAGTTTTTTTAGTTAACAAATACTCTTCATCCCCCCCATAAAAGACAGCGTTTTAACAAATACAAGTAGTTAAGCAAGCAAATTCTGGTATTGGTCATGTCCAAAAATATGTTGATTGAAGTTCTTAAATAGTTCAAAATTATTAGTTTTTGCAACATTATTATTATTATTATATAAATTGGTTTCCTTTGTTATGCTCACTAAATTGTCTTCTCAATCTCCTATGAAAACACACTCTTTATTGTTTCTTACAAGATTAAGGTATTTTATTACATTCTTACACCATAATTTATTCAGTCATTTCCTAGTGGATGGGCACTCTGCTAGTTTCTTGTCCTTTGTCCTTACCAAAAAAGCTGCTAAAAATATTTTTGTACATCTAAAACCTTTTCCTCTTTCTTTTGGGTCTAGATCTGTACTAGTATCATTGAGTCAAAGGGTATGTAGATTTTAGTGACTTTTTGGGTACAGTTCCAAATTTTTTCAAGATGTAAGTACCAATTTAAGGTACCACACTTTTATTTCTTTTTATTTGATTCTTAGTCTCTTTTAAATTAGCTTTTGTTCATTTTAAAAACATTTATTGTTTATTTTTTCCCATCATACATTCATTTCTCAATATTATTATCCCTGCTCTACCACAGAGTCCTAACATAATAAAGAAAAACAGTGAAGTAAAACCAACCAATGTCCCAATTGTATCTGACAGTAAATATAACATGAGATACTCATAGTGCCCCATTGCACTGTTAAAAGGAAGGAAATGTACCCTGGAAACAAGACTGATCATAATCCCAGATTTATGAAAAGTAATGCAACATGTGAATCTATCTTTATGTAACGGTCTATATAAAGTGACAGGAAGCTAAGTGGTACAGTGGCTAGAACACTGGGCTTGGCATAAGGAATAAGGGAATATCTTTATGAGCTTAAACCCAGCAATTCATTAGCTGTATGACCCTGGCCAAGTCACTTAAACTTGTTTGCCTCAGTTTCCTCATCTATAAAATGAGATGGAGAAGGAAATAACAAATCTTTCTAGTACCTTTGCCAAGAAAATTCTGAATGGGTTTATAAAGCATGGCCCTGGGCAAGTCATTTTACCCTCAGTTTGCCTCAGTATCCTCACCTGTAAAATGAGCTGGACAAGGAAATGGCAAACCACTTCAATATCTTGGCCAGGAAAATCCCAAATGGGGTAAAAAAGAGCCAGACAAGATTGAAATGACTGAACAACAAAACATCAAGTGTAATATAAAACCCCTGAGGCCATTATTATTGTATGCTCAGAAATTACCACAATGCCTGGCATCCAGTAGGTGCTTAATAAATATTTGTTGAACTCAGGTCAACCTAATTGAATTGAAAGTGCTTGTCAAAAGTAGTCATTGTGAGAGAAAGTAGTACTTCACTGTCACAACTACAGTTAAATAGAGGGGTGAGTGTAGTCCAGTGGAAAGGGAGCTACATTTAATGTCAGAGGACCCAAGTTGAAATCCTAACTTTAAGTGACTTTGGGCACATAGTTTAACCTCTCTGGACCTCAGTTTCATTATGTGTAATATGAGAAGGTTGAACTAGATAGCTTCGGAGTTCTCTTCCTGCTTTAATATTGTGATCTGTGATCAGATGAATAAAACCTTCGTGAACGAGATGATTTCATTTCCAAAGTCCTATATTGATTTTTTTGTCCCAAATTACACTTGATCAGAAAAGGGAAAGCGAAATGCATCCATTGTATCTTAAAACTGGAAGATATTTCTATTCAGATAACACCATTTTGAATTGTCTAAATTCATACCCATTATCACTTAGGTGAACACCAACACTGTTGCCAAATCTTGGAAAGATATTCAGATTTTTTTCTCTCTCATTCTGAAGGTTATCTCCCTAGTTGCTCAGAAAATCAGGTGACAACCATTTCCCATGATGCTCTAAGTGCTGTCAAGCTGTCCATCAAGCTGTCACCTGACCCATCGGTCCCATGGTTCTTTTAGACTTCTCATATGATAAATTGAAAAGCACTATTATCTGCCTGTTGTGACGGGGACCTGTTTAGGCTTTGATAAGATATCACTAGTCCCAGGTGAGGGGCGGCTGACAGCGCATCAAGGAAAGACAACAGGCAGCAACAGCGACCATGAGAGTGAGCACCAGGTTGACAAACATCTGTTGTGGTTACTAAGCCCTCTTTATTGCATTTCAGTTTCAGACTCACCCTGAGTCTGGGCAAGAACACAAATTTAACTTTTATAGCTACCAAATCCCAGCCACCACTCTTTTCATGCCAGAGGGGGTATAAGTCCTTTAAACTGAAAAGATACCAAGGATCAAGTTCACCTTGGGCACTTAGGGGGACACATTTTCTGTGTTATCTCCAAGAAATTCCCTGTTACTGGTGATGACATCATTCAGTTCTCCAAGAATCACAGACCATAGAATGCCAGTTTGCAACAAAAGAGGAAATGTGTTTGGAATATTTTTTTTTCTGAGACTAATATTAAACCATCAGAGTTATTTTTGTGAATTCACTAAAGGTATTAATGCTCAAAAATTAGAAAGGTCTTCTAGTTCAATTAGTATAGTTCAGTCCTTATTTGCTATTATATTTCGTTTATTTTTAAATTAACAGTGGTACTAAGATTTCATTCAGTTGGAATTCACAGCTTTAATACTTAATTGCTGTGAATTCATACTAATGTCAAATTAAAAACTTTGATCTCTGTATAAGGAAGAAGAATGGGTGGGAGAGGCTTTGCTAGTCAAAGGATAAATGTTCCTGTCAATATTTGGATTTTTAAAAAGCTATTCTCAAAGGAAGAGGGAGAGATCTTGAGAGGGAAAGGATGTCTCCTGGCAAAGATGGCTGGAGGGCAAAGTTGTTGAAAGGTTTTATCTTGTAAAAGATATAGTATCAAGTTTGTAATTGAAATGAACTCTAGACTCATCCAAAACCAGGATCTTTGGAAGCTTAAAGATTAGTAGTGTGGAATTCCTGGATACTTAGGTATGCTAGCAACTTGTTTGTTTGTTTTTAAGGAATTTGTGAAGAATATTACAGTATCTGCTTAGGCAATTTTTCCATTTCCTTTCATTTCCTAGGATTTGCCTTTCCTATATTCTTGGATGTTATATATTACAGATTTCTTCTCTTGCTCTGTCGTCTTACATCCTTGACGCCTGTCATCTTGAGAACACCTGAACTTGGAGATCACTTAGGGAAAATAGTCTGTTGTTATTTATTATGGTTTCCAGCTGAATAAAGGTGGTGAAGTTGGTTGCTAACATCACCACCTTGTGTACAAACATTTTTTTGCATGCACTTTCTTAATGTCATTAGGCAGTATTGTAATTTTATTATATAGTGATGTTGCACCTAGATTACAGAGAACATTTAAATAATTTTGTAATTCAAAAGCAGGGGTAAAAAAATCCTAGCCAGCTCAAACCATGATTTATTTTTAGACCTTTGTGATTGGTTCACCAGATAATATTCTCTTGCACTCTGATGAAAAGATGCCCAGATCACTGATACTGAAGAAATAAACATGAACAAGGTTTTTCACATCAACGTTTCGTGTAACCCATGACCAAAGTCTCTTTCCTGGTTCTCAGTTTTGCTTCCTTGTTCCCAGACCTTTGACTCTTTGCTGCATTTTCACATACCAGGACATTTTCTCCCCCAATTCAAAGTGCCAATATTTGGAATTTATCATCCATTTGAAAACCGAGACTACATCTGTGTCCAGTATGTTGGTACTTTAAATTGAGCAGCATGTGAATTTCTTTTCAATAAGACATGTCTCCAAATTGGGATTTTCCTTTTTTTTTTTAACCCTTACTTTCTGTCTTAATAACAACTCTAAGATAGAAGGGCCAGGGCTAGACAAATGGGATTAAGTGACTTACTCAGGGTCATACAGCTAGGAAATGTCTGAAGCCAAATTTTAACATAGGTCCTCCCAACTCTAAGCCTAGTGCTCTATCCACTTAGCATCTAGATACACCATAAATTGGGATTTTTGAAGAGCAATCTTCCTTAATGACAAATGAAGCCTAAATCATTTATAATATTTTATTACCTTTCTAAGAGATCAAGTAGTTGGGGATCCAGTCAACAAGAATAGCATACAGCAGAAAAGACTATCATTTAATGAAATTCTTCACAGCACCCAAAGAAAGCAAACTATGATTCATATATCTAATTTATCTAGTAAAACAAAAATGACTCCAAAGAAAACAAACAAGGAGCATTGTGACTAGTTATGAGCCTGCTTTTATAAACCCAGCAATGTACCTCATCCTCACGCAAATATAGGTATTAAGTAGATTCATAAGAGCCATTACAACTTTCAGAATAATAAACCGAAACTGCTTATGCCAGATGATACTGAAGAAAAAAAGAAACTAAGGTAAAGAAAAGTGATTAAATACAAGTTAGGTCTGATTGTTTTAAAGGAGTGGCTCTGAAAATATAAGGGATGTCACATCATATGAATTGGAACATTGTCAAGTTCAAGTTCAGTAGACCAGCCTAAGAGGGCTGGTGATATACTGGTTATTATCATTTGCTTTGCTTCTGGAACTTATTTAGACTTCCATTCTTCTAACTATTGAAGGGCAAATCAATCTTAAATGAGAAGCTGGATTGGCCCACAATGACATTTATTGGTAAATATACTTTAGTGGAGAGTCAATGTGTGTACTCTCATTTATTTATGCCCAAAATACATTACATTCATTGGAAGAGAGAATCTAATAAACCCATTTCTATTCTTGAAAATATCACAGTAGGATTATAAACTGTTACCAAATATGCATATATCTTAATGAAAAATAACTTTCAGATCCAAATCAGGGTGCTCTCTGAACCCTTTGTTTATGGCTAATTTATGTCATTCAGCTGAAATTTGTAGAACCATAGGATGAGAGGATTGGAAAGGCCCAACTCTAAAAATAATTTCTGGGTTTTCATATATGACTATTTGGTGTTAGAGTTACTGAAAGGGAGACATTTTCTTCAGAGGTTTTCCCCATAATTTCTATCATGAGTTTTGTTGTTTCAGAATCTTGGAAGGACTATGCAGGAGCACTGCCTTTGTGGAGAAAATATCCTGCAAAGTTTCCTGGCTATGGTCACTTTTGAGCCTCAGATTTCATAGTAAAGAGCTGATTCATTGCCATGCTGACTGAATAAAATTTGAGCATGTTTCAAATTAAAAGGGAAATATCCAATGCTTATAATATGATTTCACTTTTTAGATTACTTACTTAAAAGCAATGATAGACTGCTTCTAAATGTTGTATGACCTAAAATTAATTGGATCAGAAAGATTCATGTAGGTCAGAAAATTCAGTATGGTGATTTTTTCTACTACAAATTATAGAAAACAATACATACTAGTAAACTTGTTCAAAGTTACCCATCTCTTTATGCCATGTTGTTATGGAGAGACATAAATATTGAGGCTAAAGTAATATGGGAAATGATGGATGAATGTCTCAATTAGTTCAGATGCCCATTTTCTATCCTTTGACCTTGTGAAAAATTGCTCTTTTTTCTTTTGCTTTCTTTTTTCTTTCTTAAAAATCTTTACCTTCTGTCAGTATCAATGTTAAGTGCTAGGTAAGTGAGTTGTCCAGAGCCATACAGTTAGGAAGGATCTGAGGTCAGATTTGAAGCCATGTCCCCCAACTTGATTAAAAAAACCCTTTTCCCATTAGTTGTTTTGGGGTAATCATCTAACAGTTTTAAAAAGATCCAAGGGGGAAATTAAATGATGATATAACATTTAAACAAAATCATAACTTTTGCCACTAAAAAAACTCAATAGGAGGCAGCTGGGTGGCTCAGTAGATTGAGAGCCAGGTCTAGAGACAGGAGGTCCTAGGTTCAAATTTGACCTCAGACACTTCCTAACTGTGTGACCCTAGGCAAATCACTAACCCCCACCCCCCACCCCACTCCACCCCCACACTGCCCAGCCCTTACCACTCTTCTGCCTTGGAATCAATTCATAGCATTGATTCTAAGGTGGAAGGTAAGGGTTAAAAATACCCTTCAACAATTGAATATAATTCATCAATCATTTTATCAAGTGGCTACTAGATGCCAGCACTTTGCTATATTCTAGAGACAGAGAAAAAATGTTAGTCCCTCTCCTCAAAAACTTATATTGGACAATTATTTTTCATAAAATAAACCCCCAAACTTTGGAGGTAAATGTTCTTTTAAAACCCAGTTTTAACTTTGTACTGCACAAAAAAATAGGAGCCAACAGTTAACTCGGAGAAATCTCTAAGCATCTTTTAACTTGGCACCAGATTATCCAGAAAGAAATCACTTCACCATTGGTTTCAATAGGTCTAAAATCAACTAAAAGTTTTCTTTGAAGATTGCTGAAGCTCACTTCTGTGTCCCAAACACTGGGGGAAAGTCTAGGCTATTAAAGAGACAATAGAAGAAGCTCATCTATTTCTGAACAAGACGTGCCAATGATATTACATGATCTTTCTTAATTTCACTTCCACGCCCAACTCCAAATCAGACCAATAAAGTTTCACTCATAAGCAACTGGACCAGCTGAAAGAAGAGCCGGACTAACCCTTTTCCCTACACTGAGCCAAGGAATTGAAGGGGGGGCGGGGCGGCGGGCGGATGGATTCTTCTCCTTTGGCCTCTTGTGTAAAATTTCTTTCCTTATCATCTCGTCTTGTCATATCTTTCTGCAGTTTGAATTACCCTCTTTTCCTCAATCTGGTAAAGCAGCGAAAAGATGTTTGTTCTGCTAATTAACTTGATTACCCTGATAACTCCCTGCAGCCTGTGACAAAAACAATTATCGTTCTTCCTTTTTTCCCCTCCTACTGGTGAGAAAGAAAAGAGAAAAGAAAGGGGGAGAGAGTTAAAGGAGAAAGGAAATAGAGTGAGAGTGAGTGAGAGAGAGAGAGAGAGAGAGAGAGAGAGAGAGAGAGAGAGAGAGAGAGAGAGAGAGAGAGAGAGAGAGAGAGAGAGAGAGAGACTATTAATTAGCAGCCAGGCCCAGGTCCCTGCCATGTTCTCCTGCCACGTTCCCAGGCCCTCGAGCAGGATAGCATTACATTGTCAGGAGTAATTTAGCTCTCATCTGTCTCTGCTAATTATTGTCACATTCATCAAGTTCATCAACAGAAGTGCTCTCCGGAGGGCTGCATATTTGCAGTTAATACAGCATAAACGGGTATTACCCATCACCACATTTGTGATGATGAGAGGGACACAACTTATTCATCCCTAATTAGAGCAAGCTGGGTAATTAATTATGCATTCCGCCTTATTACTTCTGAGTTCCCAGATATTGTTTGTCTAAAAAGGGGGGGAGAGAGGGAGAGAGAGGAGCCTGAAAATGCAAAAAAAAAAGGGGGGGGGGAAGAGAAAGAAGGGTGATATGTTTTGTCACATGCGCTATGCCATAATTCCCACCTGACAAACTCGCTGAATCAGGGGAAAATTGCGAGTTGTCAGCGGCAGAATAAACCGCTGTAATGGCTGATTAATGATCAGCACCTGTGACAGGTGCTGTACGGGACTGTAAACTTAGTTTGATTAACAGTCACTGGACGAATAAATATTAGTGACAGTCACTGGAGAGCCAGTTGGCTTGTTTTCTTCCCTGTTAACAAATCACTAGCGTTCCAGTTATTGATATTTCGGGTGGAGATGCCCGGTTTTCTTTCTGATCATTCCCCGACATTGAAGGAGAGTTTTTTCTAAGGACTATGTTTGCTTCCATTCGGGGACTTTATTCCAGGATGAAAAAATGTATTTTGACAAGATGACCTGTAGGGGTTTAAAATTACCAGATGCCAGAGGAAAAATTCAAAACAGAAAAAGATTCCCACTTGGCTTAATTCATATCCACCTGCTTATCGTGTGCCTGGATGTCAACGTATATAATCATATATTCAACAAATGTTTATTTACCAACTAAAAGAAGCTGTGCTAGACACTGGGAAGAGAAAGGCCAAAATAAAAAAATTCCTGCCCTCAAAAAGCTTCTGTTCCATGATGTGTATATATCCAAATCTATAAACAATATGATATTTAAATATAAGTAAATGCATGTATATATAAATATCATATATATACATATACATATATGTATATTATATATATATATATATAAACACACCCTCATAAGGAAGATTTTCCTCAGGAATTGTCAGGCTAATAACTTGAAGAGTTTATCCTACTCTCTGAATGTGAAAAAAGA
The DNA here is from genome assembly GCF_027887165.1 of Monodelphis domestica. Taxonomy (NCBI): domain Eukaryota; kingdom Metazoa; phylum Chordata; class Mammalia; order Didelphimorphia; family Didelphidae; genus Monodelphis; species Monodelphis domestica. The sequence goes on along the minus strand of NC_077234.1, from coordinate 43,956,130 downwards.
CATGCCTACTCCAACATGGCTTATGTGTGATTATTCAACTCCTACTGGATTTCTGGTAAAGGGAAATACACTATCTTTTTAAAAAAAAACTATTTAATTAATTAATTTAGAATATTTTTCCATGGGTACATGTTCTTTCTTCTCTCCCCTCCTTCCTTCCTCTTCCCAGAGCTGACCAGCAATTCCACTAGGTTATACATGTATCACTGTTCAAAACTTACTTCCATATTATTAATATTTGCAGTAGAGTGCTCATTCAAAGTCAACATTCCTAACCATATCTCCATCGAACCACATGACCAATCCTATGTTTTTCTTCTGCGTTTCTACTCTTCCAGTTCTTTCTCTGGATGCCGATAGAGTTCTTTCTCATAAGTTCCTCTGGATTGTTCTGGGTTTATTGCATTGCTGCTAGTAGAGAAGTCCATTATGTTCAATTGTGCCACAGTGTATCAGTCTCTGTGTACAATGTTCTCCTGGTTCTGCTCCTTTCAATACACTATATATATATAGGGAGGTGACCTATTTCATTTTTATTTATTTGTTTATTTTTTTTTATTAAAACCCTTACTTTCCGTCTTGGAGTCAATACTGTGTATTGGCTCCAAGGCAGAAGAGTGGTAAGGCTAGGCAATGGGGGTCAAGTGACTTGCCCAGGGTCACACAGCTGGGGAGTGTTGGAGGCCAGATTTGAACCTAGGACCTCCCATCTCTAGGCCTGGCTCTCAATCCACTGAGCCACCCAGCTGCCCCCTTATTTCATTTTTAGATAGCTCTAATTGGGAAATGTTTCCTTACTATAATCTGCCTCTTTCTAACTTCCACCCCTTGTCTCTAATCCTGCCATCTGGAGCCAAACATAGTAACCTCAACTCCTTTTTCATATTATAATCCTTTAAATACTCAAATTCAGCTATCAGTTATCATGTCTCTCTTCTCTGAGTTTCCTCTTCCTTGGGTTAATCCTGCCCAGGTTTTCAATCAATTCTTATAAGATAATGGACTTGAAGCCCTTTATTTAGCATGCTGGTTGCTTCCATTTTAATGTTTTCCACTACAATCAATGTCCACAATAAACTCTGGCATCAGAACTAAATAAAACACTCCAGGTTTGAGTTAGCCAGGCAGAATACAGTGAGATTTCTCTTAAATGAAGTACAAGAAGTCATTAGTGGTTTTTTAGCTTTTATATCTCCATTGCTGACTCATAAGGAGCTTATAATCAACTAAAACATTACCCTGTCATTCCCTTTGTTCTAAAATTTTATTGCTATTTTTTTTAAGCTGCTTGGAGTTAAATCTTTTCCTTGGGAAAAGGAGCACTTTAAGTTTATCCAATCATCTATCTATCTCACTCTTAAACTGAAGGGAGCAATTATCCAAATTATGTCTATGTCTAAACATATAACCAAATCAACTGGACTTGGACTGAATGGTCCAATTACTTCCCAGTTGGGCACCATGTTTTTGACTGACCCAAACGGTAACTAACATCATTGTCAAATCTTTTATGGATACTAAAACAGCTTGAGCAAAAGAAAGATAAACTTTCCAAGTATACTAAAAGCAAGTCTATTTGTATAAGTGTGATGGTAGTTTGGACTCTAAATAATGTCTACATGACATTAACACAGCTAGCTAAAAAGTAAATCTCAATGGACAATTTCATTTGCAATTATTTGTGGTTTGCTGAATAGTTGCTTGGAATCCTTGCCTAATTGTCTTTAGGTCCTTGAATTCTGACCACTGAATTCACCAAGAAGAGTCTGGAGTTTGTAGGGTACCATCCCTGAACCTCTGAGGTGGAAAGTATGCCTCTTGCCTTTGAATTCACTGCCACTAAGCATTCTAGCACAGTGACTGGCATGTGGCAACTAGGTAACTAATGTTTGAGGACTGATTTTTTTATAGGTATTCTATCCCCCATCACAATATAGATTCCTTGAGGGCAAATGCAGGTGTACAGTCAATGTTTAACAAATGTCTTTTAAACTGAATTAAGGCTACAAGTAGTATCCAGTGGAATATGATCCCAAGGGCAAGGATGGCTTAATTTTTTATCTTTTTATTCTCAGAGACTATTCCTTGCATATAACAGGTGCATAATAACCAACCAATCAATAAGTAAATTATCTATTAAGTCTCTACTATGGACAAGGTATTGGGCTAAGCACTAAGCACAGGTATTATAATAAATTCTTACTGAATCAAACTGAATTCAAGAAAATTATTAGGGAGTTGTCAGGGATAGAAGATAATGTTATTTTCACTGTTTCAGTTTTTCTTGGTGCTTAATGCCCATATATCTCTGAAGTGGTTGCTAATGTTTTCTTAATCCATGTGGAATTCAATCCCATCCCAGGAATCTTGTTCCAGTAAGGTAGATTCATAAATTGACAGTGTCCAAGAAGTAGAGATCAATAGATCTATGTCAATATATGGTGGAATGTCACAGGGCATACAACTATCTCTGATTCAACCCGACTCGATATTTTAATCAATTGCTTATATGGATGCAGAGATGGCCTATACATTAAATGTACAGATGACTACAAAGCTGGGAGGGACTGCTAACATGTTGAATTACAGAATCAGGATTTCAATAAGCTAAAATGATTGAATAATCCCTATTGAGATGAAGTGTAAAAACAATGTAAGTGAAAGAGTATTGGAGTTGATCAGAAGACCCGAGTTCAAATACTTGCTCTTCTATTTTATCTCTACAAGACTTGAACAAATCAGCATGGCTCAGCTTCTTTAGATCTTTATCTGAGAACTTTTTCTTATCTCTAAGATGAGAGGAATGGATTAGATTATCTCAAAAATCCCTTCCAACTCTAGAGCTATGATTTCATGAGACAGGAGGGTTCAGAGATGAGGATAGACTATTTTTCTCAAGCTGAGGTTAAAGAAACGTCCCTCTTCCCTAGCCTACAATCAACTGATCAACAAGCATTTGCAAAGCACCAAGCATGTGGCAGGCTTTGGGGATACAGATATAATAAATGAAATAATTTCTACTTCCAAAGAGCTTATACTATCAGGGGGAATATAATAAGGATGAGGAAAAACTACCAAAAGTATGTATTTTGATGTTCGCAAAGTTCAATACATACATTTGATACTTTCAACAACATTGTGAAGTTGATGTCATAACGTCCACTATTATAATCGACTATTCCCACTATTATAATAGCATGCACAAAGACTCCATGTTGCAGATAAAGAGAGGCTGAGGGAAATTAAGTGACTTTCCTGGGATCATCGAGCTGGTAAGTGTCTAAGGGAAGATGTAAATTCAGATCTTCCTTGATTCTGAGTCTATACCCACCTCCACTGAACCACTAGCTGTCTATATATATTTATACTTATATATATATATATATATATATACTTATACAGGAAAAATAGAGAATAAATACAAAGTAGTTTAGTAAGAACAGTACTAAAGTGGTGAGTAAGTAGCACAGTGGAATGGAGTACCAGGCCTGGAGTTGAGAGGACCTGGGTTCAAATCTGACCTCAGACAATTCCCCTAGCTATGTGACTCTGGATAAGTCACTTAACCCTGATTAACCTTGCTGCTCTTCTGTCTTAGAATTGATACTAAGAGAGAAGGCAAAAGGTTTTTTTGTTTGCTTGTTTTTAAAGAAGGGCACTAAGCAGTTGGGGAGATTAGGACAAGCTTCATGTGTTTGCTGAGTCTATGCACCATCTCTGGAGATCCATAGTGAGCATGAACATGACTGAACAGTCAGATTGAAGTGCTAGTTACAATCCAATGTTTTGAAGGAATAAAGGCAGGAAAAAAGAATAGTGGCCCTTGTCATAGTCAGAAATGATAACATTTTACAAGCCCATAAAGGACATACATCCAATATTTAGTCAATGGATCAATGTCTAAAGAAATCAATACTTGTTGAATGGAACTGAATTGTTGGATAATCAGTTTAATGGTATTATAATAATTGCACATGACACTATAATTTATACAGCAATTTACAGCTTACAAAACACTTTATTCACAATAACCTGTGCTTATAGTACAAATATTATTGTCTCCATTTTACAAATGAAGAAACTGAGAAGCAAAGAGGGGAAATAACTTTTCCATGGTCACATAGCTAGACTATGATAGAAACAGGATTTGAATCCAGGTATCTTGGCTCAATGCCAGAAGCTTGTTGATATTGTTGATATTGAACATGAATGACTTGCCATAATAATAACAAAAAATTTATAATAAAACATAACAATGAAAACAAACATACACACAGACCATACAGTTAGATTCTCAAGATTTCCTTTTGAATATTATAGAAAATAAAAATAAATAAAAGTCAAAATCAGAAGCAACAACTGTGATCATTGTCATGAGCTGGCATAAGCCAATGGATTGCTGCCCATTTAGTCCCATTGGCAGCAAAATCCATCAGTATGTTCAAGGATGGCTGCATTGCAGAGGAAGTGAAATCATGGTGCCTGGGGGAAACAGTAGGAATGGTGGCTAAATACTTAATGAATGACAGAAATGGAAGATGTTCTGGCTGGGATTGACCTTTGTTCTTTTATATGACAAGATAAGTCTAGAAAGAGTCTGTTAAATGAACCTAGTTAATAGTTACTCGTGTAAGCATCAGTGTTGGGATAAATACTTTAAAGTGATCAGAGAAAAGGAGACATTTCCTACTTTATGTATGGTAGAAGAATGATAAAATGAGGAGCTGGACAAGATGGTCACCCATTCCACAAACACGTTTATGTCCTGATCCCTCTTTTATTTTCTCTCTGTTATTTTATTAAGTTACTCTTACCAGATCCATGGGTCCAACTATTATCTCAATGCAGATGATTCTCAAATCTGTACATTCAGTTTTAATCTCTCTACTGAGCTGTAGTCCTGCATCACCAATTGCTTTATGGACAGATCAAAATGGCGATCCTTTGGATATCTAAAACTCAACATATCCCATACATAACTCATTAACTTTCTCCCCAAACTTTCCTTCCCAATTTTTTAATTTCAATATTAAGCTGAATCTATTTTCACTTCCCTCAAACTAGGCAAGTACTCATCAACCAATGAGCAGATTCTTTGTTCTCCCTGATACAAAGGATAGCATACATCTTCTCTTGACTAGTGACCAAAGCATAAACTGGATGGAACTATATCTTTCCATATCTTATAGCCATGGTTGTTTATTATTTTTTAAAAATGTTTACCAAAAATAAAGAACGAGAAAGGGGAAATTAGTTCAGCAAAAGTAACCAGCACATCCCCAGAATTTTAGACCATATGAATGGTCTAATGTTCCATGCCTGAAGTCTCCAACTTCTAAAAAACAAAACAAAACAAAACTATCACATTAAGTTAAATGGGCACTTTATTGAGCTGGCTCATTGTTGTACCTATGTCGTGCAGATGGATAATGAGTTGGATCAAAAATTTAACCTGTATTATGGATAGGCTATATGTTATATCTGAACAATATACTTATATAGTGCTCTCAAGCTACTCTCTCATATACAAAGATATTCTTTTAAACACAATATTCTCCTGCTGATATATAGGAAAGATTTGTGAATGTCAGAACACATTGATGTTTCACACTGTACAGTTTGTTTTTCATAACAGAGAGTGATGACCCAAGAATCAAAATTGTAAGGGGCCAGAAGGAAAAGATGCACAGTTGGCATCAATAGGCTATGACACATGATGGCTGATGTGGGCTGAAGGAAAGTTGTTGAGGGAATGCATGATTACAAAAGGAAAGGACTCAGTTTTATGTTGAGAATAATAGATGGTTAATGAGCATCCCAAGTGCTAGTATCCATGACGTATTTTTTTAAAACACACTGAGAAGGACCTCTAATGAAAATTGAAAATCTGCTATGGAGGATTTATGAGAGGGAATGAAAAAATCACCCAACACGATCAAAGCTAAAAGATCAAGATCTGTATAAAGGATGAAAGCACTCCCACTGATTGGTCATAGCTTCACTGAAATATTCTAGTTTTTCAAAAGAATTCGATACCAAGCAAACCTGATGACTGAAAGGCATTTTACGAAGCATAAAGAATTTCAGGTGACATCTTAGGGTCAATGAGCAATTCCTAACTTCATCAAAGAGAAGGATCCCTTTTCAAATGTTTTTATTAATAATTTTTGTTTTAATGTCACCTATGTTTCCCTCTTCCTGCCCCCATCCAGAAAGCCAACCTTCATAACCACAAATATTTTTTAAAATTAAATTCAACAAAATTAACCAACTCATCAAAGTAGTCTGATATATATAAATATATATATATATATATATATATATACATGTTTTTATATATATCACATATGTTCCTTAGCTATTGCTTCTATCCCCCCCACCTCTTCCACTCTACCTCTACAAAAAGGACTCAGAGGTTTTCTGTTCATATTAAATTTCATTTATGTCTGGCATTTTCTGATCCCATTTGGGATTTTCTTGGCAAAGATACTGCAGCAATTCATCATTTCCTTCTCCAACCCATTTTACAAATGAAGAAACTGAGGCAACCAGGGTTAAATGACTTGCTCAAGGTCACATAGTAGTTGTGTCTGAGGCCAGATTTGAACTCAAGAAGATGAATCCTCCTAACTTCAAGCCCAGCACTCTAACCACTGAACTACCTAGCTAGTACATTCTCATACTTTCACTGGGGCTAGCTTAGGAAGACCTTTTTTAATACTGAAAAATTTAATAGTTCTCCACATTGACCAATTAATATTGATTTATTAAGTACTTTCTATGTGCCAGGAGAGACCCTGCTCTTAAAAACTTCTCAAAAGTTTGTTTTTTAGTCTTTTTGAGCTATGTGGCAATATGGTGAACCTTGGGGACCCTTTTCCAAAATAACATTTTTAAGTGTGTCAAATAAAATTTGTGAAATTACAACAAAAACTAGTTATATAAATATTATTTTATTAAATTTAAAAATAAGTTCTTATAACCCAAGTGAAGAATATTTGTTCTAATCTAACATGATAGTATTCATGCTGGAAATATTTGTTTATTGAGAAAATACACGATGACAAAAGTGAGTGTCAATTCTATAACACTTTGATTTTATTTTAATTTTTTTAAAGCCCTTACCTTTCATCTTGGAGTCAATACTGTGTATTGGCTCCAAGGCAGAAGAGTGGTAAGGGCTAGGCAATGGGGGTTGTGTGACTTGTCCAGAGTCACACAGCTAGGAAGTGGCTGAGCCCAGATTTGAACCTAGGACCTCCTGTCTCTGGGCCTGGCCCTCAATGCACTGAACCATCCAGCTGCCCCCTCTATACCACTTTTAAATGAATATGTCTCATTATTCATAATCAAAACTATATGAATTTGAAAAATAGTAATACAGAAATATATTAGATCTTACTTATTCTGACTATAAAAGTAATGTTTGTTTATTATATTCAGCCATGCTATATATTTTACTTGAGGTAAATAAAAGTCAAAATGAGAACATTTGGTCAAAATATGGATTTCTGGATCCCTTGCAATAATAAAGCCTTTAAAGGGATCTGGACCCAGAGGTTCAGAACCATGACTCAGCTCTTTAGGATCAGTATTCTGGACACAATAAGTTTTTAAAGGACTTTGATAACCAAAGAAGCATTAAAAATAAAAATTCAACATATGTTAGTTTGGGGTATATTTAAGTATTTGTGAATTCTTTGAAATATAATAATACATATTTTTAAATGTCAACTTTCTATTCAATAAATCAAAATACCCAATTCCCTTATCCAAGGATCTCCAACTTTTTTCCAGTGGGGAAGGTTTTAACATTCATTTTTCACAAGCTCTAGGTCATCAGGGGTGGTTTTGTGGTGAAAATGATAAAAATACCAAAGAATAAGGCAAGAGGAGATTACAGTTGGAGGAATGGTACACACTGGAGTCATTGAAGGTGAAGGTGAGAGTAAGATGGAATTAGTGGCCACATGGGATTGATCTTGACATCTGCACTCATGAACAATGAGGAAGGGACCATAATGATGACTGCCAGATGATCAACAGCTTAGGACTCCAATTGACTGTCATAGTCTGGCAAAATGGAGTGGTTAGTAGGATTTTAAGGCATTCCAATGGTTCTCAGGCTGGATTTCATGACATGTAGTTTGTCAATAATTATGCAAGGGTTCTCATAAAGTTTATTTTCAGAATATGGAGACAGAAATAATTTAAAGTGCAAGTTCAATATGAGTCAATAGTGTGATATGGCAGCCAAGAAAATGGAATGATTTTAGGCTGTATTGAGAGGCGTCACTTCCAGGAATTAGGAGGTGAGAATGCCATTGTATTCTGTCCTAGAAAGGCTATCTATCTCTGCAATAGTACATTCAATGGTGGATATACTGTTTTAGGAAGGACATTGATAAACTAGAGAGGTTCCAAGACCAGTGAATGACCTCCAGTCCTATCTATATGAAGATCATACAGTAATAGAAAGGACAAGGAACTGAAAGGGGGGTAAAATTAGAAATTTGGGGAGGATGTTAGCTGCCTTTGAGAATTCTGAAGGGTTTTCATTTGGAAGAGAATTTGACTTTTTGAAAAAATTTGGACCCAAAGAATTAAAACTGGGGACAACGGGTGGAAGTTACAAAGAGGCAAGTATGGAAAAACTTTTAATGAGAACCATCCAAACGGGGAAGGGGCTGCCTCAAGAAGGACCAGCTTCTCTTTTTCCCAGCAAGGACTGGATGGCTCCTTTTTAGGGATGTGATAGTGAGGGTTCTTATTCTAGAACAGATTGGATTACATCACCTATGAGTGATGAGTCCCTTTCAACTCAGATTTTGGGATTCACCTCAATTTAAAAATAGCAAGGGGTGACTATAAATAGAGAAATGAGTCCAATAACTCTGTTCTTCTCTCTTCCCATTATGGGGATCAGTCTCCTAGCTTTAAAGCCACCTTTCGAGGGCAGATAATTTTAGGGATAAGTAAAAGTGCCCCCAGGAAACCAACAACAGAAGACAATGCATTTTCAGAAAGGCTTGGTATCATTGCCCTGTGGGCTAGTGCTGGGCCCTGATAGGCCTGATGCTTCAGGTTTCTGACAACTCCTGGTGTCACCCTGCAGTAATAACACACTGTAAGCTACAAAAGATAATTGAGTTTCTCTAGAGTAAGTTGACTTTAAGTTTCTTAATGGTTAGTTATGTGTCTGATTATTACAGTCACCCTTAATAGCTCTCTATATAATTAGGCTCAGTATCTAAAACCTGCCAGGATCTGAAACATTTGAAAATTTCAACTATGAGAATGGAATTTCCACATTATTCATACTTCATGGGAAGGAAGACAGTTCAGTTCTAATAATGTCAGAGCCAGAGCTGAATAGTTGGCTAGAATTTTTTTAAATACAGGAAATGGTTTCCTAGAAAATTCATTTTTTGCTTAAGTACAATACATTAAGATCAGGAACCCAATATCTACAAAAAGTCCAATAGAAAGTGAATTTGTGCCAACAGATGCAAAAAATGCTATGAAAAATCTCTGGCCCAGAAGTAATCGCTTACCAAAATACACACACATGGTTATTGGGCACTTGAACAGATACATAGCCATTTGAATAGACAACAGTAGTGCTGGCCAAGAATTCCGGAAAGAGGCCAACCTCTCATCCAGATGCCACTGCTAGAGAGGAACTGTTTGGCACCAAATTCTTCTGCTGCCAAACTCCTCTCAAACTCACTTGTGAGAATTTCTACAGAGGTGACGCAAATAAATTAAGACTATAAAGAGCTCTCTATTAATATTTCTACATGGTCACAATACAAAGGGGTTTAATATGATGTTCTTTCTCTTTTTTTGCTTTGAAACAGTTGCCTGGGTATTTTTTAAGTGCCAAAGAAAATTAAATGTATTTGTCTGACTGCTTTGGAAATTAAGAAGGATATGTTGATATGTTGATTTTAGCATAAAGCCAAAATCATTGAGAGCCCAGAAACTTTGAGACTTTAAAATCACATGATGATTTTTGAAAGTTTTATTGCTGTCTTTTGTTTTATCATGGCCGTTTATGGAAAATGATTTTTTTAATTTAAAAAGTAAAGTTGTTAATCTTGCTCTAATCTATGGAGCAATTCATATCAATTTCTCCACCATAGAAATATAATTTAAAAACCTTTTCAGGCTGGACAATGGAACATAATAGTGATTTCTTTCAACATTTCCATAGAAAAACTAAATAGGCATCAACATGTCTATTATACTACCAATGTGACAGTGGAATGAAAAGGGGGAAATAGCCCAACTATGAAATTTCTGCCAAATTCTATTTACTTTTTTTCTTCTTTTGAAACACGAGTGACTGGATCGATATTCTCTTTAGTCTCAGTTCAGGGGAAAACACAGGACTGAAAGCTAGAAGGGACCCTAGATGTCATTAAAGTCAACCTCCTCATTTTATAGAGGAGTAAGCTGAAGCCAGGATGCTTAGTAGATATAGTTGTGGTCTTGGAGTCAGGAAGACTCTTCTTCCTAAATCATCTGGCCTCAGCATGAACAAGTCACTCAATCCTGTTTGCTTCAGTTTTTTTCATCTATAAAATAAGCAGAAGAAGGAAATGATAAAAACCACTCTAGTATCTTTGCCAAGAACACCCCAAATGGAGTCAAAAAGATTTGGACAACAACCTCAAGTCCAGAAAATTTAAATAACTTGTTCAATATCACATAAGCTCAGTAGGCAATAGAGAGGGATTTCAACCCTAGGTTCTTTATATCAAACAGTGCTTCCCTCCACCTCCAACACTACACTCTCACTACTTCCTATTTTTTTCCCCATTTCCAACATTAGTACTGTGTGCCCACTAAGTCAACTTTCTTTCTGTAAGCTCCTAGAAGATGCAGCTGCTTTGCCAGGTCAAAGTTTTGAGATTCATTTGATGAAGGGGAGAATTATCAGAAGATGGGTGAACATCTGACAGTTCTGATGAATTCTGAGAGATGCCTTAGTTCACATCACATCTTTTAATTCCCACAATCACAGAGTAATTTCTAATTTAAATTTCTGCAATGTCAAAAACCATTAAACTGCTCTTTGAAAAGAGAAAAGGAAAAGCAAAGAGGTCAGCCTGGCATGCTCATCGTGATTCCACTGGCTAATTTTGTATGAATGTAGCACTCAGAAGGGAGTGATGTCTTTGCATGCTCCATATTGTTTTTCCAATCTGCCAACAGAAATATGCTGAATACAGCTCTCCAAATTGACCCAGTCAGAGTTTTACCCTTCAAGGAGGTGATCTTAACCATGCAAGAAGCCACATTTTGCCTGGACACCTTCACTCTGCTTCCCACTGATTATATCCACTTCAGGAGAAACACATTTAATTGCTCTCAGTTCTCCAAGTGTCATTGACATTGATAAATTATCCCCAGAGAGACATGAACAAATATATCCATGCTCATCACTGCACTCAGGAAAAATCAACAGTTTATTACAAGGAATGATATATCAGATACCTAGTATACTTGTGCAATAATACTTACACTGCTGTGAATAGTATGACTAACAAATTGAAGGGGCAAGCTTAACCAATCACTCAATCATTAAGTATTTTCTAAGTGCCTCCCATGTTCTAGGCACTGTGCTAGGCACCGAGGACACAAATACAGAAAATAAATTAAACAAAATCATGGATAATTTTTAAAGAAACTATCAGATTTAAATTCCCTTTAGAAAAAAAAAACAGAAAATGTGTCAACTGAATAAAGGAGAAATCTTTCTTCTTTGGCTCGAATCATATAATTCCCCATTTATAAAGGGATGTGGTCATTTTCACAAAAACCAAGATCAAAACTTCTATGTATCCTGCATATAACATGTATATGCTGAATTATTCACATGTTAGAAGGCAACACGAGCAGGAAAGCCAGTCTGGCTGAAGCAGCAAGGTACCCTAAGGGAGATACAGGAGGCAGCATGTGTCAGGCTAGTCAAAGTACCATCAACACCTTGACCACCTTGACCACCATAATTTTTCAGACCACAATGGAGATAGCACAAGTTCTGGAACCTAAGAGTCTTAGGAAGGACAAGGCTTCCAGACCAAGTGACCAGAGACATTGTCCTAGGAAGGAGCTCTTGAAATACAGGACTGCTCCTTCTGAAAATCCATGAAGGGAAGATGCTATCAAAGTTCTTGAACCTGTCAAATGGTTCAAAATCAGAAAAAGATATGATTTTATCACTGGAAATGATGTTAAGAAAGAAACAGTACCAGTTGATTTGTACTCTAAGGGCCATGAGACTCCCATTTGATTTGCAGTTAAAGCATTCCATTTATGTTGTCTCAACTATTAAAATTTGAACTTCATAAAAACATACTATTCTCCTGTTTGTATTCCCAGTGTTTAGCACAATGCTTTGCACACAGTAAAGGCTTAATAAATGCTTCATTCATTTATCATTCATCCATTTATGTCATATTGATGAAAATGTGAGTGCTTTAATTAGGGGAGCATAGAATAGCTTACCTGTTAGTTATATGGAAAAGGGAAGAATTTATGACCTAACAAGAGACAGAGAATGCTATGAGGTATAAAATGAATAATTTTGATTTTATTAAATTTAATATTTTTTTTTGTATACCAAAACCAGAAGGGAAATAACAAACTGGGAGAAAATTTTATAGCAGATTTCTCTGATAAAGGCCTCATTTCTCAAATATATAGAGAACTGAGTCAAATTTATAAGAACACAGGTCATTCTCCAATTGACAAATGATTAAGGATAGGAACAAACAGTTTTCAGATGAAGAAATAAAAGTTACTGATAATCATATAAAAATATTCTAATCACTCTTAATCAATTTATTTTAAAATTTTTATTATATACTAAATAACCACCACAACTATCAAAAATCATTTAAACAAAAGCGTAAAAATATTATGTACTAAACTACAAACTCCAAATTGTTTACAATTTGCTTAAAATATATAAATTATACACATGCTAATATAAATGTCCTCTACTTCTGAGTTCCCTTTGGATTTGTTTTATCTTGCTGTTTTTTCTCTTGATTTTGTGGCTGTTACTATTTTTTTTAAACCTTTACCTTCCATCTTATCATCCATTCCATCCATCAATACTGTATATTGGTTCCAAGGTAGAAGAGTGGCAAGGGCTGTGCTTACAAAGTATCTTCAGTTTATATAAGTGAAATGAAGCTCATAAGTGAACTTCTATTTAGGGTCAGGTGTAAAGATGTGGAAGAGATTCTTGTTATAAAAAAATAAAATATTTATTAAAAATATAAGGATAAAAAAGATTTCTAACTCTAAGGGATTCTAACTCCACCTAAATAAAACTCCCTAGTTCCATAAGGAACTGCTTCTCCTGTTTCCACAGGCTACATTAATCCTTCCTGATATGACTAACCCAAATTTTTACTATTCTAAACAAACTAACACTATTATCCTTATAATTCTTAACTTTGTCTCCAAGTTATAAAAATAAGAAAGGTTAGCTGGCTGAGTCTCAGCAAGAATCAAGTTAGAACTCTGAGCCTTATCAAACTCAGACTCCAAAACAAAGACCAGGTCTTTCTTTGGTCTTCTCAGAGTTAAAAACAATCTATAAAAACAGAAATAGATAGTCACTATTGTTTCCTAAGTTGGGAAAGGAAAACACTTAGCTCCTTCAGGTCTTTTCCTCCTTTCCTTCTGCCTCAGACAGTGAGAGATAGAGAGAAAAAAGACATTACCTCCTCCAAGCCCTCAGAGAGACAGTCTGACTCTTTCAATTGCCAGAGACCAACTGTCACAGAAAAAAACCAATAGACTTGAAACTGACACTTTGTTTTAGCTCTGTTTGAAACTCCAATTCTTTCTCAAGCTAGCTTCTATACTTCTTATCTCTAAACTAATATAACAAGACTTAATTTCTAATATCATCCTTATGCCTCAGACGCTTCCTAGGTATATGACTTTGGACCAGACATGTAACCCCCATTGCCTAACCCTTATCACTCTTCTGTCTTGGAATCAGTTCTAAGGCAGAAGGTAAGTGTTTAAAAAATAAAAATAAAATGTCAGCAAAGAAAGGATTAAAAATGTATTGAACAGTAAATGAATCCTAAATAGCTGATGAGTTAAATGACAGATTATATTAAAACAGATCACTTCATCAAAGATAATAAAGATAATAACAATAAGATAATACACTAAATGCTTAGAATAACCAAACTAGTCCCCAGAGGAAACTAAAAACTTTCATCAACAAAGAGAAAATCAAATTACTAAATATTTATTAAGCATCTACTATGTGCCAGGTATCCCTAAGGGATAGGGATATAAAAACTGGCAAAATATAGTCCCTGCACTCAAGAAGCTAATAATCTAATAGGGGAAATAGCAGATAAAGAAATATTAAGAGGAATTGGGAAAGGATTACCATGTAACCTGGGATTTTAACTGGGACATAAAAGGAAACCAGAGAGTTCAGAAGTTAGAACAGAGGACAGAGAGCATGCCAAGGCTAAGAAGTGGAGTTTCTTCTTTGTAAAAGAGCATGAACATTTTTCACTTTATTTCCTTCAAAAGTTTTTTCTTGAATGTATGATATATATCTTCATTTATGGCATGAGAAATATAGAAATATATATTATATGACAGCAATGGTATAACTTATATTGGAGTCTTTACCATCTTGGGGAGGGTTAGGGAAGAGAGGGAGAGAGAGCATCTGGGGAGCAAAATGTCAGATAACAATTGTTAAAATTGTTTCTACAAGTAATTATAAAAATCAAAATTAAAACTGAAAAAAAGAATATATGGTGGAGATTAATGTATAAGAAGATGGAAAGGTAGGAGAAGAATAGGTTACAGAGGACTTCCAATGCCAAACAAAGAACTATGTATTTGATCTTGGAGGTAATAGGAAGCCACTGGAGTTTGTTGAATAGGGTGATGTGATATAATACTCACAGAATAGGAAAATCACTTTAGTGTCTGAGTGGAGGTTGGATTGGAGGGGGAGAGAGACTCATGGCAGGCAAACCCAACAGTACAGTGTTGCAATAATCCAGGTTTGAGGTGAAAAGGGTTGCATGAGAATGGTAGCAGTGACAGAGGAGAGAAGAGGCATATTTTGGAGAACTTGCAAAAAATTCTTCATTCAGCTTTGGCAACAGATTGGATATCAGGAGAGGAGGGAGAGAAAGTGAGGAATTCAAGATGATGCCTAAGTTGAAAGCCTGAAGGACTATGAGGATATTGTTGCCCTCTGTAGTAACATGGATGGTAGGTAGTGGGGAGGGTTTAGGGGAAAGAAATGAGTTCTATTTTTGACATGTTGAGTTTTAAGATATACACTGGACATCTAGTTGGAAAGGCTATTAGAGATAAAGATTTGATGTCAGCAGAGAAATGGGGTCAAGCTAGATTTGAGAATCATTGGTATAGATATGACAATTACTCCATGTGATCTGATATGATCACATGTGAACCAGTATAGCAGGAGAAGAGGAGAAGGCCCTGGACAAAGAACAGATCAAAAACTCAGGTATGCAACTAAACAACCCAAAAAATAAATAACTTAAAAAAATTAAACACAAAAATTAAAAATTTGAAGAGCAAAGAGATTGACAAGATTAAAAGCAAAAAACCTCATTGAATTAAAAATAAGGACACAAAAAATAAAAATGAGAACAAATTTAGAATTTACAACCAATGAAATATAAAAAGGAAAATTATTATAAAATATTTTACACAACTATATGCCAAAATAAATAACTTCAATAAAATGGAAGAATATTAAAAAAGCTTCAGATTTATAGAATATGGAATAAAAATTTAATAATCCAGTCTTAGGAAAGCAAATGGAATAATTTGCAAATTAACTTCCACATAAGAAGTGCCTGGGATCAGATGGATTTATAAGAAAATTCAATCAAATATGAAAATAATTGATTTCAATATTACATATACTATTTTCAGAAACATGAAAAGAAGGAATTTCAATAACTTTTATAATATGAATATGGTCTTGATACCTAAACCAGGGAAAGTTAAACAGAAAAAGAAAACTGTAGACATACCTCAAAATATGACCATATTGTGGAATAAAACTAAGAATTAATTGAAGCATTGACTAAAGCAAAGTTTTAGCATATAAAATAAATCTAAAGAAATCTTCAATATTTCTGTTCCTTACTAGTAGAATTTCATAAGAAAGAAGGATTGCATTTGAATCACCTATATAACATATAAAATTACTGACTCTCTGCCTACCAAGAAATACAAAGGAACTATAGAAATGTAACCACAAAAAACTATTTACAAATATAGACCTAAATAATTAAAGAAATATTAACTGGTTATGGACAAATTGAATCAATATAATAAAAATAGCAATGTAATCTAAATTAATTTAATTATTAACTACTAAAAGACTTCAGAGCAAGAAAAAATTATAGTGAAATTCAGTTGGAAAAACAAAAAAGTAAGTAACTTCAAAGCAAAAAATGAGTGAGGGTAAATGAAGGACTTGCTGGACCCAATATCAAGCTACACAAAAGGCAATAATCATCAAAATGCCTCAGTAATGATTTTTCAAAATAGTCAATTAATGGGAAAGAGTAGGTATATAACACACAGAAGAAAATTAACTTTGTATCAATAAACCAAAAGACTTGGGTTATTGGGATAAGAAATAACTAGTCAAATCAACTTGAGCTGGACAAGCATTTATTAATCACTTATTCTGTTACTGGCATTGGGCAAAGCACTGCACATTCCAATAAAGGTTTTAAGACAGTTCCTGTTCTATAGTCACCAAGAAGAATAGAGACTAAAGGCTTTGAGTTGAATCCAGAAGACAAACAACAAACTGATGAAAATTATACCTATAAATATCTTGGTCTTTGGTAGGGAAGGCACAAGAAACATGAGATTAAAAGATTCAAAAGTGAGGTATATGTATGTTAAGAAATTAATTGGAAGGCTCACAGCAAAACTCAACAGAAAAAGGAAAAAAAAACATTTGGAGCAATTAAGGACATGTTTTACCAATTGTAATGTAAACTTACATCATAAAATGCACAACAAAAGATCTGGAAGGTATTCAAAACAAAAAAACCTGTATGTTAATGAAGCATAGGGTTCACCACTCTATAGCAATTCTGGAAAGTTGAATTCTTCATCAAAAAGAAGGAAGAAAATTGATTGACGTCTTTAGAGTACATAATAGATAGACTAGAATTTACAGAAATATATTTGGAGCAAAAAGACTTTATTTCCCAAAACAATAGTAACATCTGGAAATAAATAAATGCAACTGGATTTTCTGACTATTTCTAAAGTGATTTATTTCCAGAGAAGATCTATTAAATGGCTAAGATCAAAGAGTGGGACCAAAAGGTGCTCAATCCACCTGAAGGCACCATCCACATGAACTCAGACAACAATGTCTAATAAAAAGAACTGAACAAATGAAAGTCAGGTAAATTTGTTTATAGAAATAAAGGGGTTCATAATAGTCACATTATTAGATCAATCACTGACTACAGAATTCTCAGAAGTGTTGTTATCCTTATAAAGTCTGGATTTCTTAATTGATGTAGATTATGCAATGACACAGTGGGAAATATGTAAAATATTATTGCACAATGCAAAAATTTAGCGTGTACTCATTACCTAGAAAAACATGATCAGGTAGCTATAATTATGCACCATAAGCTTTCCATTCTTATAAATGACAAGACAATAAATCTTGCTACAATTTGTACTATCAGTCCAAAACCCAGAATGTTCTTATGAATCACTCATACTAGAACCAAAACAACATTTAAGAGACTTATTACTATAGCAATTCAGAAATCATCACGAGTCACAAAAATTTAAGGAATTTTAGTAGATATCATTGAGCCAAAATTTCTTAATCTCCAAACTACTTAGTATGAAAATCTTTCAAGCTCTAGAGACCTACTGGAAGAATTTAAAACTATGTAGTTTTATGACAAGATATATATATTCCCTGTTGTCCTGAATGCCACTGAAGTTTTCCTGAAGATACTTTCAGTGAGGGTACTGAAGGTAAGTTTACATGCTGATACTTTTTCCCCCAAGTATAAAATCAGTAATTTTGTCTACTTTTGTAAGGGTCCAAAGAATACTAGATGTAAAAGAATAGCATAATGCCAGTTGTTCTTGGACCACTTCTATCTGAACCCCATAAAAATTTGAGAATGAGATAAAAATGATAAATAATAAAAGGTATTGTTTATATATGTATATATTCCTTTAAAGTTTATAATGTGCTTTGCACGCACTATGTCAAATGAATTCTTCCATGACCCTATGAAGTCAGAGCCATTATCAACACTACTTTACAGATGAAGAAATTAAAATCCAGCAAAGTTAAGCAGTCTTCCCCTTTCAATATCAATATCAGAGGTGAGGTTCAAACCCAGGCTTCCTGATTCCAAGTTCCCTGCTCTAGCCATTAGAATGAATAAATTAGGGGAAAAGTAGACTGGAGACATATCAAGAACAAAAGATTGGCATCCTTATTGACATACCGAAGGGGCATCATTAATTGGCACCCTAAAAATTACCAATACTAGATGAATGTCTCCAATATAGTTGTAGTTTTTCAATAAGCAATATGTATAGATAGAAGGAGAAAAGGCAATAAAGCAAATGATGAAAGGTGGGAAGAGTGCAATCTGTCTTTTTGGAACAGATACCTACCCTAATGAAATTGTGAACCCCCAAAGTACTAAATACAAAATATATAGTCTTTTTTCAAATTCTAAATTTAAAACCATATGCCCTTTTATAGAACAATGATTCAACCAATACACTGACTGCCCAGGTTCACTCATGACATTGGTCTATTTTACAAATCAATAACTTCAGAAGCAGGAGTTAATTATCCTAGTTAATACATATCTTTGTGAATGCACAGATTACATGGTTGCACTACAGTAGCAGAGGAGAACAACACGTGGGCACCGTAGTTCCTGCTACCCAGGGAATTTCCCTCTGTTGCCAGATTGGGGCTAACTATGGAATAACTTGAGGACTCCATATAAGATGCTTCCCAAGTCATTCAAATCAGAAATAAAAATAGAGATGCTGTTTGAAATCTAGGACATATTCATAGAAAGCTTTTCTCTTCCAAGGCTAACGCTTGCAGAAATAAGAACTACCCATAAGAAGAGATGAAATGATTAATGGATGACCAGCAGCCATTGATAAACTTGCTTCATGTCACTTTGATAAGAGCTGTTGTGGGCATGACTAGTCATTGTTTTTGTTTGTTTTGTTTTGTTGTTGTTGCTGTTGTTGTTTTTTAAGCCCTCACCTTCCATCTTGGAGTCAATACTGTGTATTGGCTCCAAGGCAGAAGATTGGTAAGGGTTAGGCAATGGGGGTCAAGTGACTTGCCCAGGGTCACACAGCTGGGAAGTGTCTGAGGCTAGATTTGAACCTATGATCTCCCATCTCTAGGCTTGGCTCTCAATCCACTGAGCCACCCAGCTGCCCCCTCATCAATGTTTTTTACTATGTCTCATGCCCACAGTCAGGGGAGGTCTTTTGGCTTAAATAACCCTTTTCTCAAGGCTAAAGCTACTGGATTGTTCACACAGAGTCAAACAGGCAGAAGGAAGTTGGGATAGAGGTGGGGTCCAAAATGAACGGCACATGGATGGATACTAAAGGAACAAAGAATCCTATCTGA
Organism: Monodelphis domestica; assembly: GCF_027887165.1. NCBI lineage: Eukaryota > Metazoa > Chordata > Mammalia > Didelphimorphia > Didelphidae > Monodelphis > Monodelphis domestica. The sequence goes on along the minus strand of NC_077234.1, from coordinate 43,936,404 downwards.
AGGAATCTGTGATTGGCTAAAACTTTTAAATTAGTCTCTAGGCAAATTCAAATTATATACATGCATACACAAAAACACATATGTATATATATATGAAGCAACTCAAACTCTTAAGAGCAAAGCCAGATCTGAGGCTCCTGAAATCTTATCTCTGGAATCTGGGCTTCTCCAGCTAAATTCAGACACTAATAAATTTAATTCAATTTAATAAGTATATGTTAATATACTTACTAGGTATTAAGTATATGGTATATAAAGACTAAAAGAAAAAAATTCTTATTTTTAAGAGTTTTATATTCTGGGAGATGAGGGGTGGAGTATAAAGAAATAATATGCAAATATAACATTAAATACAAAATGAATACACAATATAATTAAAAAGTAACTTCTGGAGGAAATTCACAAGTCAACCAACAGTTAAATGCTATTATAAATTAGAGCTATATAACTGCTGATCTTTTCCCTTAGACATTCACTCTATAAGTCAGACAGTAAGCAATATTATTAAATGTACTGGTATGAGGCCACTGCAGGGGTGGCTGCCATTTGGGGGCACCCCAAGAAGAGTTCAACTCAAACTACGATCTAGCTACTTCCTATTTTAATGAATTATTTTTGCCAATTAGTTTAGTCAGTCAGTAAACAGTAATTAAATGCTTCCTATGTGCCAAACATTGCTCTAAAGCAAAGAGTGGCCAAAACATAGTCTTTGCCCTCAAGGAGATCGCATTCTAATGAGAGTGAACATGTGAACATTTAACTTAAAGCAATCTTAGATGGAAGGTCCAAGAAAGGTCTCCTGCGAAAGGGAGGACTTGAGCCAATACTTGAAAGAGATCAGGAAAGTCAGAAGGCAAAGATGAGGAGGGAGAGAATTCCAGATTCAAGGGAGAGGCAAAGAAAGGGTATGGAGTCAGGAAATGGCATAGAGTTGGGCTTTTGCCCAACTGGTTTTTGCAAAGAATAAAAAGAAAACCGGTGTAATTGAATAGTAGAATTGTTGAGAGGAGAAAAGTATAAGAATACAAGAAAGGTAGAAGAAGATTAAATTGCAAGAGCTTTAAATGCCCCAAAGAATAAGTTATATTTATTTCTGGTGGTAACAAGGAGTCACTGGCATTTACTGAGGGGGGAAGTGATATAGGCATACCTGCACTTTATGAAGATCACCTTGACAGTTCAGTAGAGGAGGAATTGGAATAGAAAGAGAATTGTGCCAGGGTGGCCAATCAATAGTCTATTATAATAGTGCAAGCATGAGATGATGAGTGCCTGCGCAAAGGAGGAAGCTATGAGAGTCAGGATAATGGGACATATAAGAGAGATGCTATAAGGTAGGAATGACAAGATTTGCTGAGAGATGAGCTATGTAGAGTAAATGCTAGTGAGGAGTCAAGGATAATAGTCAAATTGTGAGTCTGGGGGTCAGGAGGGATGGTATTGCTCTCAATAGCAATAGAGAATTTGGGGAAAAAGATGGATTTAGGAAAAAAAGTAATGAATTCCATTTTGAACAATTTGAGTTTAAGATACCAATTTGAGATGTCCAAAAGGCAACTGTTAATGTGAGACTTGAGCCTGAGGGAAAAACCAGGGCTGTATATTAGATCTGTGAATCATCTACACAGAGATTATCATTAAACTCATGGGAGTCGATACATTCATTGAGAGAGAGAGAGTACAGATGGAGAAGACAGAACCTTAGAACACTCATAGTAGGGATGATATGGAGGAAATGATAGCAAAGGGAGTAAGCAGTAGCATTTAGGAAGATAGAACCAAGATGTAGCAGTGTCACAACAACCTGGAGAGGATAGGATAGCCAAGAGAAGAGGATCATCGACAGTGTTAAAAGCTACAGAGAGGTCAAGAAGGGTGATAACTAAGAAGAGGCCATTAGATTTGGCAATTAAGGGATCACTGGCAACCTCAAAGAGAACCATTTCCATTGAATGCTAGGTTGGAAGCCAGATAAAAATGATGTAGAATTAATAGAGAGAAGAAGAAATGGTAACTGAGAATAAATGACTTTCTCAAGGAATTCCTGAAGAGAAACATAGCTAGTAAGGATGATATGATCAAGTGTTTTTCCTTTCCTTCTCCTCTCCTCTCCTCTCCTCTCCTCTCCTCTCCTCTCCTCTCCTCTCCTCTCCTCTCCTCTCCTCTCCTCCCCTCTCCTCTCCTCCCCTCCCCTCCCCTCTCCTTCCTTCTCTTCTCCTCCCCTCTCCTCCCTTCTCCTCTCCTCCCTTCTCCTCTCCTCTCCTCTCCTCTCCTCTCCTCTCCTCTCCTCTCCTCTCCTCTCCTCTCCTCTCCTCTCCTCTCCTCTCCTCTCCTCTCCTCTCCTCTCCTCTCCTCTCCTCTCCTCATAAATCATTATGACCAATAAATACTCTTCTACTCCATAAATTTGGAAATCTATCTATCTATGTAACTATCTATGTATCTATGCATCTATGTATGTATGTATGTATCTATATATCTATCTGTCTGTCTGTCTATCTGTTATATCTACAGGTACTAAACTTGTCAAAAGTAAAACAAATTCAAACAAATTTTAATTCCATCTTTCCCTCCTTCTACTTGGTTATTTTCCCTTAAAAATGGTTTCAGATATCACAGATGACAATGATTGAATTTTTTTTTCTTTTACACTTCCTGGGAAACTTCCCACTGTGCAATGTTCCTTGTAGAACTAAAGTGAAAGAGTCATTTTTGCTTGAGTCATTCAAGAAAGAAACACTGAGTTTTGAGTTTTCTTCCATTTCAGATGACTTATTTTCCTGTTGCTCCTTTTAGGAGGTGGGGAAATGATTCAGCTGTTTGCCCTTTTGCGTGCTCATGGTACCCTAGAGGAGTATAACAAATCCATATGTTCCGCCTTGCATTCTAAAGATCCATGACGCTTACCAGAGGATGTATAAGCCTTGAGACAGTTCATCATTTATTTTAGGGCCAGCCTCTCTCCTATAATGCCCTTGATAGGACTTCAGTTTGGTCAAGTCACAAATACAGAAATCCCTTGAACAGGTTCGTGCCTTGTGCCATAATTTCGGCATCTGTACATTACCGAGCCAAGCTTGGGGCTGCACTGCTTGGGCATGATAGGCGTTTTAGAATATCCCTGACTCATGAATATAAATAGTTATGTGGAAAGAAATTTTTTTATAAGAACCAGTGCTGGTAACAAAAATCACCCAGAGATCAACAACTCTGAAAGAATCTCACGTCGCATTCCTTAGAATGTCGGATTAAACTAACATGTGCCAGTCAATATTGGTACACTGTGACCCTTGATGCCTCAGAAGCAAAACTATTAAGTCCAACATTTTCTCCTGTAAGCACTTATCTGTAAGGATGGCTAACATGTCCTCTGAAGCAGATATTGAAACTGATTGGACAATAGGTAGATAGCAGACAGGGGCCCAGGGGCCGACCTCTCGAAATAGGGGGAGAAAATCTTAATCTGCAACACAATGCAGCTCTCTGGAAACCCTATCATTTTCACTTCCCATGTGTCTGCTGCCTGACTGTGAATGGATTTGAAAAGGAATGGTTAGTGCTGAAAATTGGATCAGAGCTAACATTCTCTCGTTTTTTATCAGCAGCTGCCAAAGGTCACCTGACATAATAGCTGATGAATTCAAGCCCAGTGGATTTCATTTGCAATTTTCAATTTACTGAGGCCTCCAAACCCCACAGTGATAAAAGCTTCCCCTATCGTGGCCTGTCACAAACATCAAGAAACTGCACCAACCCACAAGAAAGGGAAAGGAGAAAGCCAGGCATCATCACAGCTACAGATAAGGGGAACAGGAAGAAACGGTATCATGCAGAAAGGTGGGGAGCGGCATGTGTGGCTACTTCTCTAAATGCCAATTGTAATGAAAAGACTATGAAGAGCAATCAAATAACGCCAACAAAATGACAACATTTTTCTTTGGGGTTTGAAAATTGTCTTCTAATCCCTCACTTGACGTGGCAAAAGATAAAAGGGGGTGCCAATAAAGGAGGGAGGGAAGAAAAGAAGGAAGGAAGAAGGAAGGAAGGAGGGAGGGAAAGAAGTAAAGAAAGATGGAAGAAAGGAAGGAAAGAAAGGAGGAGGAAGGGAAAGAAGGAAGAAAAGATGGAAGGAAGGGAGGACGAAAGGAGGAAAGAAAGATGCAAGGAAAGATGGAAGAAAGGATGGAAGAAAGAAGGGAAGAATGAAAGGAAGGAAGGAGAGAATGTAGGAGGGAGAGAGAAAAAGGGGACTGAGGAAAGAGTGAGGGAAAAATCTCTATTTATTTGGATACTAAAAATATGGTGTGCTAGATTATATGAACCAGAACTGTGATTTACAAAAATGCCTATTCTCAGAAGTCCCATTATTAGAGACTTGGCCTGTCAGCCCAAGCCAAGGAACTGTGTGTGGCCTTTCTGAGAAGCTGTAGATGCCTGGATTGATTTGCAAGGGAATTAAATGGACTTTGCCACTAGCTGTAGGTGAACATAGACATAACACATAGCAAGAATGTAATGATGAGATGAAGAGAGCCATTTTCTTCATGACAAACATTATCTTGTGAGGCTTGTGAGTGAGATCTTGCTCCCCAAAATGAAGATGAAATGTGTTTGGGGACCAAGAAAGAAACAGCATATTTCTGGTGAAATATTTTGTCTTGCAAGACTGACTTGTCTACTGTCATTTTATCCTACATTGACCAATGTTAGAACATAAAAGAGAACAGTCAAAGCAACAATCACCATTCCAAATGCAAGTACTGCAAAAATTAATTTCAGACAGTAACATCTGTATCCCATAGCTTCTGGGTAGATCCATTGAGACAAATGTGTCAAGGTTGCCATCTGGTTAGTCTCATATGTGAATTTCTAGTTCCAATATTGCCATTCTAACCTGATTACTTTAAAAAAAAACCTCTTTTTAAAAATATTCCAAACTGAACAAACACCAAATTAAATGCAGAGTTCCATATACAATGTTAAAAAAGAGTGATTGTATATGAAAATGGAAACATCTATTATCTGGTTCACTTTTTGTTTTTTTGAGTATATTGTAAATTCAGCATATAGCTTTCAAAGCCCTCTCTCTTGTCTGTGATACCTTTTGGATTTCTTCCGTTCTCTTCTCGTTTTTTGGTGAGCTTTTAATCCTTAACCTCTACTAATTCCCACCTCTTTGCTCCTGTTCCTCACTGTTATAGAAAAGAAAAAGAGCCCTTGTGTCAAAATATGCATTCAAGTAAAACAAGTACCCATATTGTCCATGTCAAAAAATGTATGACTAAATCTGAATTGGGTACATCACCTCTCTCCCAGGAGCTGTTGCTAGTAAACTTTGTCCCTGATGTTCTTAAGTTGCAGAAGGTCATTGCACTGATGAGAGTGTGTACATCTTTCAGGTATTTCCTTTCATTGTTGTCATAAAAATTCTTTTCCTGGTTCTGCTTACTTATCTCTGCATTAATTCATATCAATCTTCCCAGATTTCTAAGAAAACATCCCTTTGGTAATATTTATCGTGTAATAATATTTCATAACGCTCACAAGTTGTAATTTTTTTTGATCACCCAACTGCCAGGCATACCCTTGGTTTCCAGTTCTTTTGCCACTAGTAAAAGTACTACTAAAAACACGGGTCCTTTCCCCCTTTATCTGATATCATTGAGATATTGACATATTAGTGGTACAGTTGAGTCAAAGGGCATACATAGTTCAGTAACTTTTGGGGAACAATTCCAAATGCTTTTCAGAACACCTAGGTCAATTGATGAGGTGTAACTCCACCAACATTGGTTCATTTTCCCCATAGTCTCTCCAACATTTGAAATTTTTGTTTTTTGTAATTTTCTTAATATGATAAGTGTGATATGGTACCTCAGTTACTTTTAATGTGTATTTCTTTAATTATTAGGGATTTTGAAACTTTTTCACATGATTGTTGATGTCTTGAATATTTTTGCTATGAAAACTGTCTGTTCATATACTTTTACCATGAATTAATGGAGGAATGGCTCTTATTTTCATAAATTAGAATTAGTTCATTCCATATCTTAGCAATGAAAACTTATTAAAAAAACATGCTGGAAAGATTTTTTTTTTATTTTGAATTTTATTTAGTCAAATTTTTCCATCTTTTCTTCTGTGATATTCTCCATCCCATTTGGTCATGAACTCTTACCCTATTCATAGTTCCAATTGCTAATTTCTTTCTCATTCCACTAAAATTGTTCTCATATGGCATTTAATAGTTAAGTCATGTATTTTGTAGCTCATCTTAGTATTTATTATGAGGCATTGGTCTAAACAGAATTTTTGACTAACTAATCTCCAGTTTTCCCAGAACATTTTTAAATATATTGAATCCTTATTTACTCCAGCAACTTGAGTTTTGAAATTTAATAAATGATAATATTTTTCCAATTATTTAAGACTGTCTTTACTTCCATTAAGTGTTCTGTAATTATATTCCTATTCCAAAATATTTTATATATTTATGGTTATTTTGAATAGAATTTTCCTTTATATCTCTTCTTCCTGACTTTTGTTAGTAATAAACATAACTGCTAATGATTTATATCCATAAATTCTGCTAAAATTGTTGTGTCAATTTATTTTTTAGGTTGCTCTTTAGGGTTCTTTAAATAAACTAGTATATCATTGATAGAAAGTGATATTTTGGTTTTCTTTTTGCCTATTCTTATTCCTTCAACTTCTTTTTCTTGTATTATTACTATAACTAACATTTCTAGTACTATATAAAATAAGAATAGCAATAATGACCATCTTTGTAATCTTATAATGGCCCATTTATTCTTATGAATTCTACTGCTTATAAAATAAAGTGATGTTGAATTTGTCATAAGTCTTTTCTATGTCTATTAAAATAATCAGAGGAGTTCATCATTCTTGTTATTAATAGAGCCTATTATAGTTAAACAAATCCAATTTTAGTAAGTGCATAAACTTTTTGATATGTTGCTATAGCTTCTTTTCTATTATTTTTTGTATCAAAGCTCATTGGGGATATTGGTCTATAGTTTTCTTTCTCTGTAGTTTAGGTATCAAGATCATATTTGTATCATGAAAAGATTTTGGTGACTCTTTTCTGTTCCTATTTTGTACACATTTTATGTACTGTTTAAATATTAGAACATCTCTTTGAATATTTCTCCTTGAACCCATCTAAATTCAGAACACTGTTATCTGGACCTGTCATTGGCATTCAGGAGGTGTTTAATAAGTATTTATTGACCAGAAGAATCAAAGGCAATTGGCAAAGGTTTTTAAAAACAAAATTATTCATCAGTCTAGCTATCCAATCACAATATTTCTCCTGAAGAAAAATGAAGAAAGGCAGCTATCGTAGCAGGATATCTCCTTCATAGGATGATTTGTTAAAATCTTTTGTGCAGTGCTTCAAGTTTTTGAAAAAATTAAAATATATGATTTCATTTACTTCTCACAATAACTCTGTGATATATTTTAAAGAAGGAAAAATTGATGCTTAAAGAGATAAAATGATTTGTTCAGTGTCATGCATTATTTATCATTTATTTATCATATCATATTTATTATCATATTATCATTTATCATATTATCAATAAATAAACATTATTTATCAATTAATCAATCAAAAACATTCATTAATAGTCAGTATTTCCATGATGCTTTAAGGTTGGCAATACCCTTTTACATATATTATCTCATTTGATCCTTTCAACAAACCATCAAAGTAAGTGTTATTATTATCCTGATTTTGCATATGAGGAAACTGAGGCTAGTGGTGGGTAATTGATCCAGGTCACATTGATAAGAATCTGGGGGGATTTGAACATAGATTTTATTAACTCAGTTCAGGCTTATAAAATACTTATTATTTACCAGGCACTGTCCAGAGAATCAGAGATGAAATTTGGAACCAAATTTTCATGGCTTCAAATATAGCCTTCCTCTGTCTACTACACAAGGCTGCCATTCACTATATGGTTCCAAGTACTTCTTTTAATGCAAATTTGAATGACCTTCCATTTCCTCCAAGTCATGGAAGAGAACCAGTGTCTTGGCTACTTAATTAGGCTTGGATTTCATATTTGAAATAAGTACCTTGTGTGTTTTTTCTCTAAATCACAAGAAGGAAGGGTAAATAATGGGGAGATAGCTAATTTTGTTTTTTCAGATTTCCCATTTCCCTCCTCCCTCTACATAAACATGGATAGTGCTATTTGGGAGGCATTTTAGAAAGATAAATTTACAAGATTCTGTAAGTTCAAAGAGGTTTCTGTACATGATCTTTGAATTAACATGCTACAGAGATCTCGGCCGTGGTAAAAGATTATTTAAAGGTCTTAAATTAATCAGGCTTCTGAACACACATATATACAACATAGTAATGGTTTTTCATTATCTCTGTTCTTTTTTAGAATGGTAGAAGGCCAGCCGTGCTTCCTGGTCAATTGTGACATACCCAAAAGGTTATTCTCCTTCATGTTCTTTCTGTTACAAGGCCAGATATACTGTCACCAAGGCAAAAAAAGTGGTTAACAGAAAAATGACTGCTGCGTCTCATGCCCTATGACTAGTTACTTTTAGACAAAGAAAAGAGTATTTATCTGCAGTTTTAGAATCATGAGGTATTGTATATTTGATGAAAGAAGAACATTGGATGATGGGATTGTAGAAGACACACATACGCACACACACATATTTTAATTCTCTCTTTATGTCTTAGTAACAACTCTTAAGACAGAAGGGCAAGAGGTAGGCAAATGGGATTAAGCAACTTGTCCAAGATTACACATGTAGTAGTTCCTGAGGCCAGATTTGAACCAAGGACCTCCCATCTCTAGGTCTGATTCTCAATCCACTGATCCACTTGGCTATTTTTGGCTCCATTTGATTTATTTATTTGTTTACTCATTATTAAAACCCTTACCTTCTGTCTTGGAATCTTCACATGCTTTAACCAAAATAACAATATAGCAAATTAAATGGAGAAGCAAATATGAGACGATAGCTGTCTTCTATTAAACTAAATAGCAAAGATATACATAAATGTTTTTAAAAAGAACATTGTTCTAATTATTTTTTTTGGTTTTGAAATTTATTATTTTTCATGAAGCTGTGTTATTTATGTTAACGTTGAATGGATATATTATTATTTTAAATAGATTAATGATATAAAATTTTATCAGTTTTAATTTCTAATACTATATTCATTAACAGTATATATATATGTGTGTGTATGTGTGTCTATACAAATAGATATACACTTACATAAACAAAGGCCTTCAGATTTTTTATAGGACAGAGGGGCCCCAAGACCAAAAGGTTACAGAACTGTTGGCTTAGAGAATGGTCTTAATAAGTATGTGGTGGGGGAAGTCAATATTTTAGGTTTCATCTTCAGCTGGACAGATAAATTCAGACTGTTAGAGATGAAAAGAGCCTTAGACGCTGTCACCTAGTACAAACCCCTCTAATTAGAAGGCTTAGGAAGGAGAAAATTAGACAAAAAACCAGAAAACTTATTAGAAAACTCTACAGAAAGAAAAAGAATCTACAGAAAGAAAAAGACTTGTCCAAAATCACAAAGGCAATAAGCAATAGTCAGTATATAAACCCAGGTCCTCTCACTCAGAACCAGGGCTCATTCCATGCCCTCTGATGTGGAACATATCTGAACATAGAAGCAGATATGAATTTAGAAATTTAGAATGCTCTGTTTTCAGCAAGACCCTCTTGAAGATGTACAAGTTTGTATTTCATTGAAAATTAAGTATTAAAAGGAACAAGGACAAATGACTGGGTAAGCAAACTGCCCCAAATGGAATCTGTCACTTGCTTCAAGGGTGCAATTTTTCTTCTCTAAACCATGAAATTCAAACCTAACCACATTTGGCTCCATTTGACTGAATTTCAAGTTTTTTTTTTCCAATTTACTCAAGAATGTGAACTTCCTGAGTAGACAAACAGTATCCACACCAATGATTAAGATATTAGTAAGGAGGTTTAGTTAATGAAGAATGAGTTGTCTTCCCCTTGTGCCCACTCCCCCAAAAGAGTACTGTCAATCATAGTATCAACCATGGTTTTGTATAGAGTTCAAGTGCTCTGAATTGGAAAATAACTATTTTAGTGGATAATTAAAGGGTATTATACTTAATTGAGTTTGTGTAGAATCAAGGAAATTGGTGGAATCGGAGATGGACATACAGGCAACCCTACTTTTCTTTCTTAACATTTCCTTTACTAATGTCTACAGTTAGAAATCAGGTCTTGAATAAAAGATCTTGGAAGTGGGCTGAGGGAGTATGATTGAAATTCCCAAAGGTCCCATGAAAGAATGTGTTTTTTTTTCCCCAAAGTGACAACACCTAATTTCACCTTTCAAATCAGACAGCTAGAACAAAGGAGTATTCTTTATAAATGTTCCAGTCTTGCCCTCTCCTCTCCTCTCCTCTCTCTCTCTCTCTCTCTCTCTCTCTCTCTCTCTCTCTCTCTCTCTCTCTCTCTCTCTCTCTCCCTCTTAGTGTCCCTGTTTCTCTCCTTACCTTCCTCTCTCAGTCTCCCATTCACCTCTCCAAATCTCTGGAATTCATCAATTCAATTGTACATTTCTGCTCTGTGAATTATTTAGGGAAACATTTTTTTCTAATAGGGTTTATGGAACTTCCATGAAGAATTGGTTCACACGAATCCCCTTTAATGGTATTTTCAGCAGATTAGTAGAAAGAATTCTGCCCTTTTCACCTCTTGTTTATTCACCTTATTATTATTATTATTATTGGAAAGGGTATAATAGTGGTCAACATTAATATGATGTTTTATGAAGCACTTTCACATGTCCTGTGATTCTCAAAAAAGTCTTATGAATATTATTATTTTTATTTTACAGGTGAGGAAACTGGGGCTGAGCAAAGTAAAATGATTTCGCCTAAATTCACAAAGCAAATCAAAAAATCATAGTATAAACTTGGGTCAGTTGAGTCAATCAATAAAATGATCTCACTTCACTTAAAGTTAGTGGTAAGATGGCTACCTGCTGATGCCTTAACCAAATTTAATAAAACAAAAGCATTCCAACTTAATATAGAATGGTCATAATCAGCTCAGATGCTTAATGATTATAAAGCGTGAGAAAGATACCTATCAATCTTTCACAGCTCACCCTGGGCTCTCTGGAGACATGGCAGCCATGATCCAAGGACCCAATTCTCAAGTGGCTACAATAGAATTTCAGAGTTGGGAAGGTAAAGGCATTCTTTGAACAAGTATTCCAGTTTTAAGCTTCTGGCTGAGTTGGGGTAATGCTGCATAAAATGAGTTTCATATGAAACTTGGTCACATCCCATGAGTCTTCTATACAACAACAAACAAGTGCAAAACAGAAATATCGAATCTAGTAAGCAGAGAAGGGAAAGAGCATTACAACTAAATAAAAATAAATTGGGTGGGGAAGAAAGGTGAGGAGAGACGCCAGCCAAGGTTTCTATCTTCTTCCCACTTTCCTTGACTAGAAGAGGGAATCACAAGCTTTGAAAGGTCTAGAGGATTTTGAACTTTCCATCTTTTTTGGGGGGTGTTCAGTGCCTCAATCCTCCAACCCCCAGGACAGCAGCAATCAATAGCAGTGCCTGTAGTGGGAGTTGAGGAAGACTGGATGCCAAATTCATAGTCCTAAAAAAGCCTGGCAAAGAAGCTATCCCTAAGGGGAATTTCTTGAGCACCTTATGAAGAGGAGAAACATTTCCAACTACTATAATGCATGAATTCTTTGGCCACATGTGCTTTCTAAGTTTGAGCTCACATTTTCTTAGACTCTTTACGTATTGGCATATCACAGATTGTTTGGGGAAATGATTTTAAATAGTTGCTCTTAGCAAATACCCCTTGCTAAAAGCTACTTAAGCCTGGCTTACTAAAATGATTCTTAATGGAAATTCATGGCTAGAAGCACACTACTGGGGCTTATGATTATAGAGAATGAGAAAGATACCTAGCAACCTTTCACACCTAACCTTGGAGCTCTCTGGGGACATGGCAGCCATGATCTGGGGACCCAATTGTCAGAGTGTTTGCTACAATAGAATTTCAGAGTTGGGAAGTTGGTGACTAAATAGTCACTCTATACATTTTCTGATATTATAAGATCCAAATTGTTTCCCTCCTCTCCCCTGCCCACTCCTAGAGACAGTTAGCAATTTGACCTGGATTATACATGTATTATCATGCAAAACATATTTCCATATTGTTCATTGTTATAAGAGAACACTCATATAAAACCAAAACTCCAAAATAAAAACCCAAATAAACTAAAGGGGAAAATAGAATGTTTTGATCTTCATTCTGATTCCAACTGTTATTTCTCTGGATAGCATTTTTTTGTCATAATTGTCTTTCAGAATTGTCCTGGATCATTGTATTGCTGAGAATAGCTAAGTCTTTCACAGATGATCATCATATACCATTGCTGTTACTATGTACAATGTTCTCCTGGTTCTGTTTATTTCATTCTGTATCAGTTCATATAGGTTTTTCCAGTTTTTTTCTGAAACCATCCTGTTCATCATTTCTTACAGCACAATATTATATACCACAATTTGTCCAGTCATTCCCCAATTGATGAGCATCCCCTCAATTTCCAATTCTTTACCACCACAAAAAGAGCTGCTATAAACATTTTTGTACAAGTAGGTCCCCCCCCCCAATTCCCCTTTTTATCTTTTTGTGATACAGACCTATAGGCCTTTGGGTATAGTTCCAAATTGCCTTCCAGAATAGTTGAATCAGTTCATAACTCCACCAACAATGCCTTGGTGTCACAATTTTGCCACATCCCCTCCAATGTTTTGTTTTTTTTTTTTGTTTTGCTTTCCTTTACTATCCCATTGACCTATACGATAGACATGAGATAGAACCTCAGAGTTGTTTTAAATCTTCTAACTGTTTTCTAATTGCCAAACTTTCTAATTGTCATCTTGATTCCATCTCCTCTTGGAGCTTATCCCCTTAGTCATCGGCTCTCTTTCTTTTATCTTCAATCTTTCTTTAGTTCCTGCTTCTCCACTCTCCATTTCCCACAATCATTCCCAACTCTCCCCATTTGTAAAAAAAACAAAATATAAAACTCTAAGCCTTCATATCACTGCCATCCTCTTAAGATATAGGGTTCTCCTTCACAATCTAAATCTTAGAATGGGCTGGCTATAGTCACTGGCAAGGGAGTTAGGTGGTTCAGTGCTGGACCTGGACTCAGGAAGACCCAAGTTCAAATCTGACTTCAGATGCTTAACTGTGCTTAACTTGGGCAAGTCACTTAACATATTTGCCTCTGGAGAAAGAAATGGCAAACAACTCTAGCATCCATGCCAAGAAAACCCCAAGGACAATGTTGGTATGCTATGGTCCATCGGGTCACAAAGAGTTAGACATGACTGAAAAACAGCAAAAAAATATTCATTGGTTTATTTGTTTCCCATCCACTCACTTTCAATTGTTCCTTACAAGAGGGCTTCCTACTCTATTGCCTCAAAGAAACTTTAGCCTTATTAACTTAAAGGAAGTCTTGATTTCACAGATATACAGGGAGTCTCTCATCTTGCATTTCACACAAGAAATTAAGTTTAGCCAATTTCTAGTTCTAGTACAAGTCATCAAGTCTAATCCTTTCATTCTCATCACTCTTGATTCATGGAATGAGGCAAAACAATGCCATAAGAAAACATGAGTGTATCCATTATGGATCTACTCCATCGAAGTGATAAAAGCTTTTGAGGAGCAAGCATCTCCCGATTTTTACAATTTGCCTGATGTTTATTATGAGAGGATCACTGATTACAAAATTGAAGTTCAGAGACACCAAGTGACCTGCCTAAGGTCACACATTCAGGAAATGTTAGGCTACTTTCTCCCAGGCCAAGTATCCTAACTTTGTGTCCAGTGCTTTCTTCACTATAACACATGAAAAGTCTAAGATGAAAGAATAGGAACATGGAACATTTAGGAGATTTGAAGAGGGCAGAAGTGGAGAGAAATAGCTTAAGTACTCTATCAGTGACATTCAGCTCGAATAGAAAGTGGCAGGGCATTAAACTATATATAAGGAGGGCAGCTGGGTGACTCAGTGGATTGAGAACCAGGCCTAGAGATGGGAGGTACTGAGTTCAAATCTAGTCTCAGACACTTCCTATTTGGGTAACCCCCATTGCCTAGCCCTTATCACTCTTCTGTCTTGGAATCAATATATAGATTCTAAGACAGAAGGTAAGGTTTTTAATAAAATACACGAGGACCCCTATGGGCTACACATTGATCGAGAAAACCACAAATTACCATCATCTACATTTTATTTTATTTTTATTTATTTGTTCACTATTTCCCAATTATGTTTTAAGCTGATTCAGTGTGGTGGCCCTTCCTGTTTGGCACTTTTGCACTGGATGATAGTGTTAGGATTCATAAAGATCTTCACAGACTGGATCACAGAGCTGAATCAAATAAGATGTGTTTCATTTGGAATAAATATAAAGTCTTATTTTTGGAGTAAGCTCTTTTAGCCTATGGGTTTTAAAACCACCAGGCTAACTTCCTCAGGAAAAAAAAAGCTAAGTTCTTTGGAAATACTGTTAAAGATCAAATTCCATGAAGCGACAGCAGAATTATAGTTGAGATTTTTTTTTAACCTGGGGCAAAAACCATCACAGGGGAAGAGGTGTCAAAAATAGCTTTCAGGTGGTAGAATCATTGGGATAATGCAGCCAGGATTGTGCCAGGGTTCCCCACCCACTGTTAGCCCATTACTTTGCTTGCTCAACTTCTCCTTGGTCTTGACCCCCCTCCCCACCCCAGACTTCCTGGAGTCAAATAAGGGAACAATGGCAATATCAACTCTCTGTATAGGGAGGAAATCTTATCTCCCAGAGGGAGGAATCCTGATTTCTCAGAGGTCAGAATTCTCTGTCAGTGCTTCAGATGCCTCACACTAGATATGCTTCTGTGCCTAAAGGTACTTAGTAAACATCATTTGATGGGGAAACCAGTGGTAGAGAGTTGGCCCACGGGGCATTGGCCATAAGTATAAATCTGCAGCACACTCTGACAATGAAGCTCTTATTATATAAGCTCACTCTGCTGGAAACAGGATGATTAGAGCCAGAGACTGAGTCAGGGGACAAATGGAGTCACCACTTCCACCTATTAGCTTGAAAATCAACATGAGGGTCATCTTCCACCCTGAGTTATTTCCACTAATCACTATCACCAGCCCATGTCTAATTCTAAGTAATCATGTCAGTGAGGTTGGGAGGTAGCATCCTTTTCTAACAGGCACATAAACGTTCATTTCAGCCCTGAATACAATTCAAAGTTAATGAGAATATAGTCACCACCCCAGAATGCAAATATGCAAGGATCCCTTTTTCAAGTGTAGAAATCAATTGTATAGGTCTGGTTTTGGACTTTCGGATATTTTCATCCTTTACTGTACCTCTTCCACTTCTAAACCCAACCTAATAAAAATTAACCTTCCTTAATTCCCACTAGACCAATCCAATTAAGCAACCAACAAGCCATTTATTATGAGCTAAGCACTGCGCTAGGCTCTGCGAATACCAACGCAAAAATTAAACAGTCCTTGGTCTCAAGGAGGTCACATTCTTCTCGGAGAGGAAAATGTTCATATACAGCATAAGTCATGTAGAAATCCAACCGAATGAAGACAAAGTGATAGGTGAGATAATAGCAACTTGGGGAATCAGGAAAGATTCTTGTAAAATGATGCTTGTTAGGCGTGTTGAAGGAAATTAGAGATTCTAGGGCAGGGGAGGATGGCTAGGACAAAGGCATGAAGATGGGAAATAGTGCCATGTCTATGAGAAATAACAACAAGGACAGATTGTCTGGATCATAGAGATGTTGAAGCAGGAGTAAAATATAATAAAGTTAAGAAAGGTAGGTCCAAACCAAGTTGCAAAGGGATTTCTGTGCCAAAGAAAGCCATTTATATTTGCTCCTAGGGGTAATAGGGAGCTACTGGTATTTATCAAGTAGGGGAGTGACACAACTAAATCTGTATTTAAGGATTATTACTTTGGCAGTAGTGGAAAGGATAGCCTTTAATATGGGCAGACTTGAGGCAGAGGGACCACTCAGGAGGCAATTGGAATGTTCTGGTTAACAAGTAATAAGGTTATGAACTTGGCTGTATGAGTAGAAAGAAAAGGTTGGGTTTAAGAGTTACCGAAGCAATAGAAATGGTATGATTTGTCAACAGACAGACTATGTGACCACCATCAAAAACCTCCTATAAAATAAAAACAACAGAAGAAGGAATTGATATACAGAGAAGTACTTTAGAAAGTTAATGGCCCAGTGAGAATCAAAGTTCAGGTCTCCAAACTCTCAATCCATTGCTTTTTGAAGTAAAAATCCTTAACTTGCATCTTCGAATCAATTCTGGGTATTGGTTCCAAAGCAGAAGAGAGAGAAGGGCTATACAATGGGAATTAAGTGACTTGCCCAGGGTCACACAGCTAGGAAATGTCTGAGCCCAGATATAAACTCAGGACTCTAGATCTGGCTCTCAAATTACTGAACTACCTACCTATCCCTTTTTCATTACATTTTCCTTGATATCCTAGCTGAGGTGAGTTCTGCCATAAATCCTCTCCTAGTCTGATGATAATGATGGTGAGGGTGATAGTAGTGATGTTGAGGATAATGATGATGTCTAACATTTACATAGAAGTCCTGATAGAATAGAAGTTAAAAACTCTTTACAAATGACACTCCTAGTCAATATCAGTCCAAAATTCTTAGAGTAAATTACATCATCAAGTCCTCTTACTACCTTGGGCAAATCATCCTTTCCAGTACTATTGGTTTTTCATTTCCAGGGAGTTTATGCAAGCTAGTTAAGATGGCAGAACTAGTTCCAAAGTTCTTGTCTTAATCTTATGTACTGGAAATGGGCACTAAAATGACACTCATTTTAGCAACTTGGTTTTGAAAATGCTGCTTTGAGATCTGTGATGAAAGAATGATGGCGTTCTAACCTGCACTTGGATGCATAAAAGAGCAATAACTTCATCAGAGAAAGGAAATCCTGGTGTGGGAACTTTCTCTGTCATCACAAATCATAACCCATTCATGGATTACTAGCCTAGTCTTAGCAAACTGTCTGAAGCTTAACCAAGTGACTTGCCCAAGGTAACTAAGCTAGTAAGCATGAAGGTTGGGATTGGAACCCTAATCTTGATCCCAAGCCTCAGATTTTAGCTATCAGACCATAGGATATACATTTATTTTCAGGAAGATAGCAATCTATTTTGTTTGTAATATAAATTTAGTTATATTGCCAACTATATGTCAAATATTTTCCCTTCAGAAACATATTACTATCACTTCACTATTGATGACCTTATCAAACAGCATGGATTTATTACCTCTGTATAGATGACATGTAGAACCATATGTCCAACCCCATTCATTCCCTTGAACTTCATTACTGAAATACTAGTTGCTTCTTGGATAATTTGACTTCATTTTTTATTGATATGTTTTGTTTTTATATCACCAAAATTTCTCCCACTATTTCTCCTTTTTTATCTCTCATAGACTCTAAATGATCACCCTGGTGCAAATATCAACAATATGGAAATAGGTCTTGATCAATGACACATGTAAAACCCAGAGGAATTATGTGTTGGCTACGGGAGGGGGTGGGGAGAGGAGAGGAAAGAGCATGAATCTTGTAACCATGAAAAAATATTCTAAAATAATTAATTAAATAAAAAATTTTAAATTCCATCTCCCAAAGAGCCATAACATATAACAAATAATGTTTAAAAAGAAAGTCAGCAAAATTAATCAATACATCGAAAATATCTAAAAATGTGGCACTCTCTATATACCTGTGTACCTCCCAACTCTGCAAAAGAGTGGGGTGTACATCTCTTCTTTGGTAATTAGTAGATAGAGCACAGGGTCTGGAGTCATTAAGTTCTGAGTTCAAATCTAGACTCAGATACTAATTGAGCATGACCAGGAGAGAATCTATTTTTGCCTCAATTTCCTTGATTTCAAAATGGAGATAATAATAGCACTTACAACCCATAGTTATTGTGAGGATAAAATTAGGCAATATTTGTAAAAGCACTCTGAAAATCTTGTAGAATTATATAAATATTAATTATCATCATTATAATTGGGACCATGCTTATTCTTTGTAATTTTGCAATATTCATTTGTGATTGTTTTGTGGTTATTATTCTTTCTATTTATATTACTGAAGTAATTATGTATATTGTTTTCTTGGCTCTGCTTACTTCACTCTGCATCAGTTCAAGTAAGTCTTTCCATGCTTGTCTGTATTCATTATATTTATTTTTTCTCATAGATCAGTGACATGCAATTATATTAATGCACCACAATTTAGTCAATTCTCAGTTAATAAACATCTTCTTTGTTTCCAGTACTAATTATATTAATAATATTAATCTGTAGTTCTTTGTCTTTGCTTTATCCTTTTCTGACTTAGGCACTAGGACCAAATGTGAATTAGAAAAATAAGGTGGTAGAGCGCCTTCTCAGCTTTTGAGAATAATTGTTTGGTCTTGGTACTAATTATTCTTTAAAGATTTGAATGAAATATCTTGTGAATCTATCAGAACCATGAATTTTTCTTTGGTGGATGTTTTGCAGATAGTTCTATTTCCTTTTAGAACTGGATATTTAAAATTCCCATTTGGGCATTTTGAAGGTATTCTTGTATTTATTTTGTATTTCTTGTATGCACAGTAACTGTGCATAGTGTAGACTCTGTTAAATCTTATTTCTTCTGGTTTTGTTGAGATTTCACCTTGTTCATTTATTATTTGGTTGACTTGATTTTCTAGACTCTTCAATAACACTGGCTAAGCATTTATAATGTATTAAAGAACTAGTTTTTAATTTTATCATTTCTACTTAAAAAAAATCCTTACCTTCCATCTTAAAAGCAATACTGTATATTGGGTCCAAGGCAGAAGACAGTTAAGGGTTAAGCAATGCATGTTAGGTGACTTGTTCAGGGTCATAAAGCTAGGAAGTATATGAGACAAGATTTGAACTCAGGACCTCCCAACTCAAGGCCTGACTCTAAATCCATTGAGCCACCTAGCTGTCTCCTCCTCTAATTTTTAATAAACTATAGTGTGCATAATTTAGCTTTGCTTATGTCTAATTTTAAAATTGCATATAAAGTTTATTAGTTCTTTTCTTTTTGTCAATGCATGTTTTTAGGGATATATTTTTTCCCTTGAAGGTTTTTTTAATGCATCACAGAATTTATAACACATTGTCTCATCATTATACCTTTCTTTCAAAAAAGTTTTAATCACTTCAAATCCTTTTTTTCCTTTAACTGACTCATTATTTAGGATTTTGTTGTTAAGTCTATATTTGGATTTTTGTCTTTTGGGATATCTGAAGTAATGATTATGTTTATTGTGTTATGGTCTATAAAAGAAGTGTTTTGTATTTCTACTGTTTTGCATTTATTTTCAGCATCTGTGTGTCATGTTTCCATTTTTTTTTGGTAAAGTTCTATGTGGTTCTGAAGAATATATATATTCTTTAGCATTTCCATTTATGACACTATAAATCTTTTATTTTTAATTCCTCCAGCTGAATTCCATATTTTCTTTTAAGTTTATTATTCCTTCAGATTTTTCTAAAAGTGTGAGAGGAATATTTTAGTCTCCTGCTCTTTTCCTATTTCTTTTTGTATTTCAGTTAATTCTTCTTGGATGATTTATACACAAAGGAATTTTGGAGCATTATACATGTAAATTCAATACTGATATTGGTTTGTTTTCAATGGTTCCTTTCAGCACAACAGTTTTCTTTTTTATATATTCTAAATTGTATTTTTTTTTTTTGCTTTGTCTGATACTTTGGTTGTAACTCACTTTTTCTGGAGTCATTTCATGTATAAAAATTTTATTCCAGCCACCCATTTTTATTGTGTATGTTTTTTGCTTTTTACATATATTTCTTGTAGCAACTGGTTATAGAGCTTTTTTTTCTTATCCAATCTATTAGTATCTTTTATTTTATTGAATTATTTAATCGATTAATATTTAAAGTTATGAGAGCTAGATTATATTATCCTGGAGATGATTTTTTTCCTTCATTTCTCTCTAATGTATTAAATTGGTTTGTTTTTGGTTACTTTATAAATAAGGATTTTTTGTTCTTTTTCCTCTTTAAAGACAGTACTTCGTCCCTTAAATTATTTTTGCCTAATATATTTTATGGCAACTCATTCCCTATATGCTTTCTATGATTTACCCATATATACTTCTGTTTGTTACCCCTTCTCTTAGTTTTTGTGTTTCACATTCATTTTTCTTTCTTTCTCTATGATTTTATTTCTCCCTTTGTTCTCTCAGCTAATAACAACCCCTTCTTTCCTCTCCTTTAATTTGTATTAGTTTTATTTTCTATACATTTTTCAAAAAGAATTTCTTTTTCTTTCTCTTCATTCATTCTCTTCCCTTTCTGTCTATTTTATATATTTATTATTTTAATTTGTGGTTCTTATACTTGTTTAGGCCCTGCATTCCTCATGGAATAGAATTAAATCATATAAGCTGTTTTTAGTTCTCTCTTTTAAACAATTTCTGTTAGTGCCTTCTTGATCTTCCCTCTTTTCCTCTCCCCTTTTTGTTTGGATTGCCTCAGGATTAAAAGCATCAATTCCTGAAGGAGACAGAGGAAAGAATTAATGACCCATAGTAAAATTTTCCCGTGTCACTCTGATTGTACAGTCCATTTCTAGCCTCTACTCTCATAATCACTATTTTATTTTGCATTTGTGATGTAATCTCCTTGGTGAGTCCATGCCCTCCCACATTTTTCTACATTGTTGCTCCCATCCCCCATCTACTGAGACAGAAGGTATAATACTTTCTCAAATGTAATCCTCTCTCTAAGCACCCAGTCCTTCCAAATTATAACCATTGTAAAATCCCCATTTTCCATTCTAAAATATCTCCTTTCCTCAATGGGAGAGTTCTTCAGTGAGACTCCTATCCACCAGTAAATTGAGATTTCCCTCTTTCTTTCTCCCAATTCCTCCCTTTGCTACCTCACTCCTTCTGTAGTCCCTCTACTTCTCAAGAGAATAGAGGTCTTGTTTCCCCTTCATTTTTATCAATGGCATGATTAAGGTACTTCACATTCCCCTCTATCTATTTCCTCCTTTCTCCCTTCTGATGCTCTTACCCATAAAGCATTTTAGTCCTACAAATCATTCCTCTTCCCCCTCCTCCCCAACAAACAAACAAACATAAGTTTACCCAAAGGCAGGGTGTTGTGACATTTGATTCAGTGTTTCAGATATATTTTCCACCACCATTTCTTCTATTTAAGTTCTGTTTTATCTATATAATTTTGTAATTTTATAAAAAGGAAATTTTATAATTCCTCCATTGTTATTTTATTCTTGTTTAACCTCAAAGATTTCTTTCTCTTTGTTTCTTTAGTTTATTTTGTAAGTTGTGTTTTCCTTGGAAGCCATATTATTATCTTTCTCAAGTCTATTGTCTAAGATGTTTGCAAAGCAAATATTTTGTTCACATATGATTTTTTTTGTAAAAATGTTTCAAATGCTTTCTTCATTGAATCTCACCATTTAAAAAATCTTTACCTTTTATATTAGAATCACTACTAAGGATGGGTTCTAAGGCAGAAGAGCAGCAGGGGCTAGGCAACTAAGGTTAAGTGATTTGCCCAGGGTCACGTAGATAGGATGCATCTAAGATCACATTTGAACCCAGGACCTTCCATGTCCAGGTCTGGCACTTTACCATTGAGGCATCTAGCTGCCCTAAAATTCCCATCTTTTTCATTGACAATTAGGCTTAGTTTTGCAGAACATGTTGAATTGAGTTGCATCTTGAGCTCCTTTCCTCTGGAATCCTTTCATGATTTTTAGTGATTATAGAAAAATCTTGTATTAATCAGATTTTCTTTCCTTCATATTTTGAAAGTCTTTTCACTGATCTCTTGCAGAAATAGTATTTTATTTCTGGAATAGTTCAATTTAAACCACTCTTGGAGTTTACAGTATAAGGTTGTTTGTTTGTTTGTTTTTCTTGGAGTCAATTTCTTTATTCTTTCAAATGGTACTTGGTTTTCTGTGTTAAGTCCTCGGAAGTTTTCTTGTATTAGTTCTTGCATTATAGTTTTCAAGGTTTTGTCATGTTCTTCTGGAAGACTTAAAATCCTTAGGTTGTCTCTACACAGAATCCTTTTGAAATAATGTTTTGCTCATATGGAGCTTGTGTTTTCTTTCAACATTGCTGCTTTTTGCTTCTTTTCTTTTTGATTGTCCTTCAATATTGTATTCTATATTTCCAATTGGTCTCTCTTTTGTTTCTTTACAGAGATAGCACCATAAATTCAATTTTTTAGACCTGCAAGCTGTGCCTACTTTGAAAGCCATAAAATATCCTTTTATGATTCCCATTTCTTTCTTGAAACACTGGAAAACATACTACTATGATTCCATGATTCCTTGGCAGTCCATACGGTTCTCTGCCTCATCGTGTGTTGATTCATTTTCTTTCAATATTTATCCAAAGATTCTGGACTTTTAAAATATGTGCTGAAGGCTGTATTTCCTTTTGTTATTAATGTGTTCCCTATTGACTTATCTACTCATACTCAAATGTGTTAACTATTTTTTCTTCCTCCTGACATCTTAGTTAATTACAGTCTTTTCCCTTTATATTCTCCTATTGATCTCTTTCTCACTCCTTCCCTTTTGAAGGAATATTCCCTCAAATTGACCTCAAAGTTGCTACAACCTTATTCTCAATGGGGAAATTTACCTTTTTGCCAGTCTTAGTCTCTGTTCTAAGTGACATTTGGGAAACAGAACTAGTTAAACTGAATGATAATACTCTTTCCTTCAGTCCTAGGGTGGTTTTATCCTGTTTACACACACCCATACTGGTACTTTATTCTTTAGTTCTCTATATATCTGCTGTTCCAGGGAAATGAAAGTTGGGTTTAGAGTAATGGCAGGTCTTGCTAGCAGGGACTACAAGAGCAGTAAGGAAAATGATGACTGGACCTCTGAGCAGAAGCATATGGTTCCTATTGCAATACACTGCCATAGTATAGGTGTTGGAGGAGGGGATGCTTAGTGAGAATATTAGGGATTAGGGATTAGCTTTCTCTGGTGTTAACTCATCAGTGTGCTACTTCATTAAACTTGCTGGTGTCTTGGCTTATGGAGATAGATAGAATTACTTTACTTCTTGAGCATAATAATTATATTATGGAATTTTGAGAGTCCCTGAGCACCAAAGAAAATGTGTATTCTTGCATCTTGTTGGTTATGTGAAAGCAACTCACCTCTTGGATATTTTGAATTAGATATCCCAGACAACTCTCAAACTGATCATATTTAAAATTAAACTCATCTTTTCTCTTCAAACCATTCCTGTTTTAAAAACTTCTTGATATCCATTGAAAGGAGTTTCCTAACCACATATTATTGAAGTCACAATCTAACCTCTATCCTATCTGTACTCCCTCTTTGAGCAAAGAGTGGCCAGAGGCTTAATTAATCAAGAACTTATTAAGTGCTTAGGTTATGGTAGGCACTCTACTGCACATTAAAGATACAGAAACAAAAATAAAATGCTCCTTCCTCTTAAAGAGCTTACAGTATATGAGGGGAGATAATGTTTAAGATCTAAAATTGCATAATGTTTTCCTACCTTTTAAGATTTGTCTTACATTGGTTTTTGAATACAGAATTTTACTGGGAACCTTTACATCACCTTCAATAATGCCCTATACTTTCAATACACTTAAGTGTGCAAGATACTGCCTTTGGCATTGTTAAACATATTAAAGACTTCTTCCCTCCCTATCCAAGGGAGGATCCAAGTACTGAAACCAGTCTTATGATCCCTCTGTTAGATTCATTCTTTTTTTTTAAACTCTTATCTTCCATCTTAGAATCAATATTTAGATATTGATAAGGCAGAAGAATGGAAAGGGTTAGGAAATGGAGGTTAAGTAATTTGACCAGAGTCACACAGCTAGGAAGTGTCTAGAGTCAGGTCAGATTTGAACCCAAGACTCCTTATCTCTAGGTCTGGCTTTCAATTTACTGAGCCATCTAACTGCCCCCTGTTAGATTCAGTATTGAACCACTTTGTATTTACTTTCTTTGTATTTATTCTGTATATATATATATATATATATATATGTACATATTTGTTGTCTCCCTCATCAAAACAAGGGCTTGTTGTGAATAGAAATTATTTCATTCTTTTTCTGTGGATCCCCAGGTTCTAGCACAAAGTAGTGACCGATAATGTGGTTGTTGACTAATCGATTCCTAAATATGTACATTTTTAGCTGCTACTAGATCAATAGAAGGAATGAAGGAAGGAGCAGGCATCAGAGTATGACAAACAATTGTTTGTTTTTTAATAAGCTAATAGTAACATACTAGGGGTAGATACTATCTGCACTGAAAGTGGTTTCTCGTATTTCTCTTACTTTTCTCAAGCTGAAAAATAGAAGAAAAATAAGAAAGAAAAAGCAGATATACTTTGAACTTATCCAACAGCAATATTAACTAACTAGGGGTCAGGAAATATTTTTGCACACTCCAGTGAGAGACTATCTAAATATCAAAACTAGGATTTAGAAATTTAACATCAATTTCTTCCTAACATTGTATTTACCAACTGGTTCAATTGTCATGATAATTGAAGTAGCGATAGATTAGACAGACAGACAGACAGACAGACAGACAGATAGATAGATAGATAGATAGATAGATAGATAGATAGATAGATGGATAGATGGATGGATGGATGGATGGATGGATGGATAGATAGATAGATGGATGGATGAATGGATGGATGGGTGGATGGATGGATAGATAGATAGATATATAGGATGAATGGATAGATGGATGGATGGGGGAGAGAGAAAGAGAGAGAGAGATGGGTAGAGAGAGATGAAGAGAAAGAGATTTAAACAAATAAAAAAAGTCCTTTTTTGTTTTTAACCCAATCTGACAATTTTAGTTCTGGTTTGACATGACCCTCAGGATAGATGAGACAGTCTTATGTCTATAGACAAACAATATAATAATAAACATCAATAGCACCATACAAGCAGGGTTTAGGATTTGTTTTCGATGACCATGGGATTATCTGTTCACTAAATATATATAGAGAGATGTGTGTGTATATACATAGGTATGTGTATATTGCACAGAAGTCTCCCAGAGATTCATACCTTATTTTCCCCTCTCTTAGCACTTAGGTTATTCTGTACTAACTGGTACCTTGGTCTTCCTGGTCCTCCAATAATAAGCCCCATCGCTGTGAGCCCTGGGAGATAGGACAGAAAGAGTCCTCATCTTGCATTAATTGCTCATATTGAAACTATGCCACATCTCTCCAAGCTAGATGTTGCTTAGTATCCCTTTGATATGATAATGACATGCTTCTTAGCAGATGAATATGCAAATTAAAAGCAGTAATTTGGTGGCCTGCACCTGCTGACACGGCACTCCTAGGCTTTTGCGCTCAGCTTCAGCACTGCCGCGACACAAAAGGCTAGTGGAGGGAAAATTAAATTCTAATGTCGTATATATTAAGCAGATGCTTCCACTTTTCTTTGTACACCGACTTCCACAGAATTTTCCCCTGGAATCTCGGCTCTCTCTTTATGCGATGAATGGACACTGATGTGTCGTCTACAGAAGCGTGCCCCGTGTCATTTAAGCGCTCCCATTTTAAAGAAATGGCTTCACACACATGTATATGAGAAGATGAACATCTTCCCTCTCTTAGTAGAACAGGAGATAATTTTACTTTTGATGCACAAAAGATTATCCATTCATTCATTCAATCATACAGTAAGTGCTTGATCCATGTGGCCTCAAAGCAAATTTCTGCTGCAAAGATGAGTCCTGGAATGGAGTTTTGCATCAAACTTTTGGTGACAAGAGAACAGTTTTGGAGGCAAAAGGGACCTTCCTTAAGGTTATCTGGCCCCACCATATGTGAAGGCAGAAGAAGGATCTGATCTGCAGAAAGGGGATGACTTGCCCAGGGTCATATAGGGAATGAGCAGTAGAGTAGGATTTAAACCAGATTCTCTTGACTTCAAATTCAGGGCCAATTCCTATATACTTGGCATCTAATATTGTAGAATGGAATAATGGCAGACCAGAGAATATAAAGTCCAGACTTTGAATCCTTGATCTGACCAGTATTATCAGTGTGACAATTATCAGGTAATTTAGGAGGCATCTAGGTGGAGTAGTAGATAGGGAGCTACTATTAATCAAGAAGACAGAAATTTGCATAAATGGAGATTTTGAGCCTTTGGACATCATCACCCCAGAAGTCCCTTAGTATTTCCCAAAATTCCCTTTTCCTGCGTCCCCACATTTTTGTGTGATTGTATATAAGTGGCTGTAACTCTTCCCTCTTTCTCTTTTTGGACCTGTGACTGGGATGAATTCAGGCAGTTCTTTTGCCCTAGTTATTATTAATAAAACTTTAAAAATATGATACATAGTTATTGAATATTAATTTTAAAGCTCACAAGTTCAAATCCTACTTCATTTCATTTACTATCTGTGTAGACTTGGGCAAATCATGTAACCTTTTAACCAGTTTTCCAATCTATAAAATGTGGATTATAATAGCACCTACTCACAGGGTTGGTATGAGTATCAAATTAAATCCTGTATATAAAGCATTCTGCAAAATTAAAGTTAGGTATTGTTGTTTTTATTAACTTCTTTGAGGTGATTGGCTATAAAACAGGGAGGAAGAAACTTGCATTGTTTATATATTAGGGTTAGGGGTTAGTGATCAAAGTATTGGTGAATCTTAATGTAGAATAGAAATTGAAGCATTATAAATATTTCAGATGGCCCACAAATAAGCCCTCTACAACAGTTTTTACAAGTAGTCATACACTCTCTATTTGAATAACATTAAAGAAGGGTGTAATTCATTAGGTCCTAAGGAAATTCATCTCAAATTTGGAAACCTCTAATTATTTGATTTGACTCTGAATTTGCCTCTTAGCAATATCCACACAATTCTCATAGTTCTGTCTTTTAGGAAAAAGCAGAGTTAAATCAACCAGCACCAAAGAACCTAAGAAATGGAAGGGTCCTCAAAGGCCATCTGGTCCAACTCATACTTGAATAAGAATGCCATCAACAACATCCCTGAGAAGTGCTCCTCTAATCTGTCCTTGAGATCCTACAGCAAGGGGCAATCCAACACCTCTTGAGGTAGTCCATTCCAATCTGGAACAGTTTTTATGGTTAAGAAGGTCTTCCTTACACCAACCCTAAATGTGTCTCATTGAAGTTATCATCCATCATTCATAGTGTTGGCTTGTGGAGCCAATCACCATAAATCTAGTCCATCTTCCACATGATAAGCCTCCAAAAGTTTTTTAAAGTTATATCCCTTTCTACATTTTCCTTTTGCCAATCTAACATCTCCAGTTTCTCCCATTTCTAGCCTCTGACATATTTTAATGCCTTCATGGAAAAAACCCAACATATTCTGACAGTCTTGGTTTTGGTTGCTTTGTGAAGCAATGAATATGTATCAGGGAAATCCCCATGCTATGAAAAGTACAATCTGTGTTTCCATTCACATATCTCAGCCTTGAAACATCTCAGTCTTTTGATCACATAGACCACTATAATGAAGAGCCTAGAAACTCAACATATGCCAGAGAACTATTTTCTGATGCCAGTTGGTATAGACCTGCCCTGGGCTGTCACTGAAAATCCTCCAAAGCAAATGCTGAAGCCTTCCTCTCAGAGGAATAACAAAAGGTCAAGATTAGAAGGACTTTTCTTAGAAACAACCATGAGGCATCATACTGGTGAGTTATGCAAAAGCAAAAGTCATTGGCTAGGAAACATGATGCTAAATGGAAAAGACAGAGTGAGAAAGTTGTGTTCAGACTTGAAGTATAAGTTTCCACTGTAGTAAAAAATGTTTGAGAAGCTAATGAAGAGATATAATTGTAGGGACATGGGAGTGTTTTATGCCAGGAAAAGGTTGGAGTTTCCATAGCATTCAACCAATCTGAAACAGTTTCTTGTAAGGTTTGCCATACCTGGTGAAAAGAGACCAGCCCTGTCTTTCAGCCTCTTTGAAATTAATGGTAGCTTGAAAGCTCCCTAATGGCAGATACAATAATCTTCTTTGAAATAGCCATTTCTAACAGCTTTAAGACAATTAATAGTGATGAAGGTGAAACTTGTACTCTAGGCCCTTTACTCAACTTTCCAGATATCTCTGCAAATTCTCCATGGATGGTCTACTTAACATGGCCTTCCTCTGGTTGTTTTCAAGTTAAGTGAGGGCCATTGTAGTCCTCCGGCTGTCCATATCCTGACCCTTCCTCTCTGCTATAGGGCTCAACAACCTCCTTTTTAACTTAATTCTGAAATTTCAAACTTTAACAGAAAAAGATTTTAATTCATAAATTAAAAAAAACCTAAGTGACGGCTTCCTTTTTTATCCAACAGAGACACTCTCCATCTAGATTTCTGTGAAAGAAAAAAGGACTTTTTTTGCACCCACTTGAGGGACTTACATTCTATGGATACTATAATCCATTTCCCTCCAGAGTAGAATAGAGCCAGTTTGCCAGGAGAAAATGCTAAAAAGAAACACAAAACTCTCCTTTGTGACCTATCAACCTCATGATGCATCCAGTTTCCATTAAACTGGGTAAGTAGAGTTCCAAGGTTATTTTTAATAACATGATAAGCATCTATTACTGATGAACTTCCTGGCTGTCAACATTTGCCATTTTTATTCATGTTTTAACTTTTCTACCTTTATCTAGGCACATGTAAGACTCACACTTGGATACTTTCAATTAAGCACAGAGCCCTTTAACAAATATGTACACGGTAGGAGCAATGAGAAGAAGGTCAACATCAGTGGGAAAAAGATGGCTTAACTTTATCATTTTTCATGTTTCTGTATTGTCCAGGGACTGACTTGTTTTGCTGGATATTTCTAAAGCCTTTTCCCCATTTCTTCTTAGTCTCTATTGTTCTTTGTTACCATGTTATCGACAAACTTTTTTGCTTTGATGTGTTGATAATAGTGCTTGAAGTGGAAGGAAAGAAAAGAAATGGGATTATTTTAGATCCTCTTGAAAAGAAGCAGGATAGTTTCCTATCTTATCCTGTCTCATTTCAGTTCCTAGAAATAGCAATAACATGTACCAAGAAATATTTGAACAATAGAATGAAACCTAAGCTATTTGACTTCTGGAAAGGGCATTGCCCTGGAAGTCAGAGGGCCAGAGATCAAGGTCTAGATCTCACATGACCTGTGCAAGACTCAAGAGTCACCTCTCTGGGCATCCATAATTTACTTTATCTGTAAAATGAGGATGCTAAACTACCTGACCTCCAAGGTACATTCAAAAACTAAAGTTTTATGATTTCCTTCAGAGAGAGAGTTATTGTCCTGTCATTCTTACTCTGATGCTTCATAATGGTACGGACAAGAACCTGGGTCCCTGAAGATTCATTACAGAAGTGTGGGCACTGCCTGTCCCTTTCAAAGTGATTGTAGGGGATGGGAGTGAAATAGATAAAATAGATACTAGGTTGTTAGGCCAATTATAACTGTTATTGCAGGTACTCAAAATCTGAGATCTTTGTCCAGTTAGCAACTAGTAGATATGCTATTGGAATAACCAAATTGCACCTTCATTGGCATTCTTGTAATGAATGAAGTCAAAAGACAAAAGAAAGCTGAAGTTAAACAAAAAGTATGGTGGACTCAGCTTTATGGTATGACCAAAAGGAATGAGCAACATTAGTTCATAAGACATTAATAACTTTTACTGATCATGATAAATATAAGCAAAAAACCATGAAGATGATTGCAGCTGATGTATAACATTGGTTATAGATCGTGAAATTGAGAAATTATTGAGAGTGTCCAGATGAAGTGCTTGGTAGGTTTGATTTGATGATAAGCTCCAGAAAGCATGATAAAAAGTGTGTGGGTCTGAAAGATCTCATAACTTGGATTAAAGAAGCAACCCATCATGACTTCAAAAATTGATGATAAAGCCTAGAATTCACACTTTGGGTTAAAAGAAATCGAGCTTTAAAATCAGATGTGCATTCCAATACATGATCAATATTGGCTTGCCATGTATTTGATAAAGTGTTTAGATTTTTGGTTTGTTTTTTAAAACAATTATCTTCTGTTTTAGTTTACTTCTTTTTAAAAAATCCTTACCTTCTATCTTAGAACCATTAGTTCCAAGGCAAAAGATTGGTAAGGGTTAGGAAATTGGGGTTAAGTAACTTGCACTCCTAGGATGTAGTTGAGGCCAATTCATAATGTATTTGTTAAAAAAGAGGGCATTCACATGGTGAGAGGGGAAGTGGTTTGGGGAGCAGATATTAGAGATTAAAATAAAGCAGACCATGAAACAAATCCTTTTAAAAGCACACAGAGATTAGACAGAAGAAAAATTAGTTAGTAGTGGGATAAATGAATGTATATTAAACACTGTATGATAGATAACTTCAGTTTCTTCTATAGTCATCTTCCCTATTTTCCTCTGTAATGTGAAATATTTGTGATTACTGACAATTGAATAAGAAATAAAGTTTAAAAAAGAAAAGTATCTTATAAAATAAGGGCAGCTAGGTGGTACAGTGGATAAAACATCAGTCCTAGAATCAAGAAATCCTGAGTTCAAATTTGGCCTCAGATACTTAGTGTGACCCTGGGTAAGTTCTTTAACCCTGTTTGTCTTTGTTTCCTCTGGAGCTGGAGAAGGAAATGACAAAACACTCCAGTATCTTTGCCAAGAAAATCCCATATTGGGTCACAAAGTGTCAGACATGACTGATCAAGAGCATCTTATAAAATATGGTTCAACTTTGAGATGCAAATGAGCATAAAGACAAAGACTCCTAGCTTGCTCAAAAGTCCATAATTTCATGAGTATTTGCTTTTTTTTTTTTTAAAGAGAGTTGGAAGGTTGTAGGGTACTTGTTTGTTCAGGACCAAACAAGGTCATAAAAATGAAATTGATTATACCTTAACATAAAGGGAATAACCATCCTTGGGAGCTATATGATAATCAGCTTCATGACTGCATTCTGCACCTTTTTAGAGCAAAATAAAAATTAATTTTAAATTACGGTTTATAAATAAATTATTCCATACTGACTTCTCACTTGGTTTATGAAACTGGATTAAATCTCTTTGTAATTCATTTACTTATTTGTAAAGGAGGAGAAAAAGAATAAAAATGCCTAATCTATTGTCCATGATGTGGGAGAAAAGGCACTGCAGTCAGAAAATCAGAGTTCTAGACTTAGGTTTGTCACTACTTAACCCTGTAAGCTTAAAAAAGACACTTCATATCTTTGGGTCTTAATTTCATCATTTATAAAATGAAGGAATTAAACTAAATGATTCCCAAGGGCTAAAAAGGTCTAAACCTTAAAATTCTATAATTCTAAATGAATCATTAATTTTTCCTTTTTTGTTGTATTTGGCACATTATATATGAATTTCATTTAAAATGTTTATTTTAAAAGACATTTATGCACACAATGCATTTATATTTTAGGTATTATATTCATGACATCTATTATAATTATTTATATACTATACATAGTGTTGTGCCATACATATATACATACATATATATATATACACATATCTCACAAGTGAGGCTTATAATTAAAGGGAAGATGCTATCACTGTCATTTTAGATATTTGAGGTGCTCACAAATCACAAAATTATAAAATCTTAGAGTTGTAAGTGATCTGGAAGCCCTACACTCCACCCCCTACCCAAGATATGAAAAGCCTTCTTTCTTTTGTGATGTTTTCATTTATTTTTTTATTGGAGATTATTGGAGCCACAGTTTATCAGGATTTCTTTTGGAAAATGTTTTGAAAGAGTAGTTATTTTCAACAAATTACATCCTTCAGTTAAGAGCTCTGTTGCTTCAATCATTTCTTCCTCCTGAATACAGATTTCGAATACCATAATTTGATTTGCTGAATTGTTCCATCACATCTTTATAGGCATCATCTAATAGGAATAATTTTATTGCTATGTTATGGCCAAGTGTTCCCTTCCCAAAGTGAAATGGGCTTGTCAACAACCCAACTGATTTGGCTGCTAAAGGAAGTCAAATCGACTAATTCTGAGTTCATTGTGGACACTGTGAATGTCTCTATGTGCATAGGCAATGTACAAATGGAAGCATATTATCCAGTATAGCTATATAATTAGTTAGATAATTGACAAGTCTACACTTCCCCCTAGAGCAAGGAAGAAAAAATGATAACCCATGTGAACACTTTCCCTGTCAGTGTTTATCTACAAAGGGGTAAAAAATGCTGTGATATTTCAACTGGATCTGGTTCTACATAGAAGCAACTGTTTTAATCAAAGTTTATGTGAGTACCAAACTCTATTTTTGGATGTAGAAACTTCAACCCAGGTCAGTGAATATTTACTAAACCACTGTTAAGTGACAGGCACTGTTAAACAACAGGGGATACAAAGAAAAAATCATTATCTTGAAAGAAATTCCTTTTTATTAGAGAAACATGCCACATATATGTCATTAACATACAATGACATATACACACATGCATGTTCACATAAATATACAGACAGTATCTAATACATATATATATAAACATTATATTTATATGTAGAGTACATACAAAGATATCCATGGTTTTTTATTATGGAAAGTGAGGATAAGAAATGGAGGATATTCCAGAGATTACTCCCAGCTTACCTATCTGTGATCCTTGACTTCTCCCATCTGACAATGTACTTTCTTTTCCTCTCAAAATATTCCTTAAACACTCAGCCTGGTTCACTTCTTTGCCCATGACATTCCCTACCTAGTATTAGAGTTGCCCTTGTGTGTATAGGATTACATGATATATGTACATAAAGATTATATAGCATATACACTTAAATGTATATATAAATCCTATATAATGTATGCTGAATATACATCTCATACACACAGGTATAATATACTATATATGTATAAATATCCACAGACACTTAATACATGCCACATAAAAGCATATACACTTAGCATATATTCTATATAAACATGTATATATGCATACCATACATTTTTGATGAATACTAATATCTGGTATAAATTCTTCCTTCCTTCTTTTTGTTACGTCCTTTGAGATTCAGTCTCCCTCCCTCCCGCACCCAAGTAGAGTCTGCTATTATTTTGTTGTTGTCATTGCCTTACATAGAAATCTCTTGGTAATTTGTCTCATATGCAAATTAGTTTAAGCAGTTTCATTTTTATAGTATTACCATAACCCAGCCATGGACAGTGATTATCCATCCAGATATCTATGAATTGCTTTTTTTTTTGTTTATTTAAAAAGTGTTTTGTAATTATATCTATATAAATCTTGAGTGTGCTCCAGTATCTCAATTCCCAAATATATTATGTATTTTCAGCTTATTCTGAATAGGACTCCCCTTTTTATTCTTGCCTTCAAAATTTTGTTATCAACATATGAAAAATGGTTAGTTCTTTTTGGTTTACTCGGTGTCTTTCTACTTTATTGAAGCTATTAGTTCTTTTAATCATTTTCTAGGATTTTCTAAACAGATCATACCACTAGCCATCCTGATCTTCTGCAGAGATTGACCTTGTATACCCCCTTCTCTGTTAATCTGTTAGTGGCTTCTCTCTCTTCAAATTACCTTGTATTTATTTTTCACACATATATTTTAAACCTCCTAAAAAGACAAAGATGCAGAATTCATTTCTTAAAATGTTGACTTTGAAGTGTGGGCAGGACATCCCCTGGAGAAGAAGCCATTTAGAAAGCATATGAAAATCAAAGAGTGGAACTGAGGAGAAAGGTTTGCACTACAAATACTCATTGGGGAAGCATCTACATGGAGGTTTTAATTGACATTGTAGGAGTGAGTGAGCTCCAGGAGAAGTAGACTTTCATAGGAAAAGGAAAAGAATATTAGAAAGGATCATGAGAAATGCCTACACTTACAAGGTCAACAGAATAATCACAGAATTGGAGAGTTGGAAGGTATATATATATATATATGTATATATATATAGTCCAATATCTCATCAATTTCTTTTACGAGATGCCCAACAAGCTGTTTTCTGGTCTTGCTTGAAGATCTCCAAGGATTAGGGAACCCTTTGTCTCTTCATAATTTTTTGGCAGCTCTAATTTATAACAAATTTTTCCTCATAATAAACTTAAATTTGCCTCTTTTCACTTTCTATTCATTTGCTTCTAGTTCTATCATTTGGAGACAAAAGATACAAATCTAGTCCTTCTACATTACAGCCCTTTAAATACTTGAAGACAGCTGTCATGTTCTTCACTGGTTTTCTCTTTTCCAGGCTAACCATACTTGGTCCTTTCAACTAAACCTTAGAATCAAGATTCAAAATAAAGTTTCTTATACTATTTTGTGAGGAGGTAGGTGGTCCAGTGGATACAGTGTTGGGTCTCGAATCAGGAAGACTCATCTTCTTAAATTCAAATCCAACTTCAAACTTAATGGCTATGTGACTCTGGGCAAATCATTTAACCCTACTTGCCTTAGTTTCCTCATCTGGAAAGTGAGCTGGAAAAGGAAATGGCAAACCACACCAGCACCTTTGTCAAGAAAAGCCCAAATGGAGTCACAAAGAGTCAGATATGACTGAAACATTTAGTCAACACCTCCTATTTCCTACTAACCACAGGACAGTCTTTTTCCTTACAGTGCTTATCTTTCTCTTTATCCTCTCCACATCTCCTCATTATAGGGGACTTCAAAATACATGTTTATATCCCCTCAAACACTCTGACTTCAAAGTTCCTCAGTTTGTTAATTTCCCATGACATACCCTTCCTCATCTTTAGCTATATACCAAGATGGCAGATATCTTTGATCTTGCTATCAACTGTGAGAGTCCAATTTCTATGTTCAGTTCTGAAATTCATTTAACTGATCAAAATCTTTTATCATTCTATTATTTTTTATCAATTTACAGCTTCTATTATTTTATCTTCACTATGACCTCTAGTCCCTCTATTCTTCAGTTCTTTCCCAAGCCATCATACCCACACCATTTATACTCTCCATTCCTCATCTGAACCTTTCAATAATCCAATTAAATTCCCCACTAACTTTTGATCTCAAGTTCTTTCCTCATATCATATCAACAATCTTTCCTTAAGAAATTCCAACCATAAATGACTCTCATCACCTGCTGTCTTCACTTCAACTTAGGTACTTCTGAAAAAAGTTGGAGAAGTTACACTGATTGGGGCCCCTATCAATCTATGTGACAATTTTAGTTCTTTTTAAATTGAGGAATCACCAACTACATTGCTTCTTAGTCTTCTCTTTATTGAATTCTGTCTTATATGTATCATTCTTGGTGGGAATAAGCATCTTTTTCCTCTTTAGAGCATCCAGCTCATTGTTCCTAAGACAAATCTTCATGTCTCTTTTTAGCCATTATTGTATGGGTAGCCTCTTCCTCTTCTTTCCTCTCTGTTTAAGATTATTCCATTCTCTATTATCCTGGAAAGGGTCAAGTTTCATGTTTACCTCACAGACCATTTCCCCCCACTGAAAACTTACTTCTGTTCCCTCTGGACCCTCAATTCTCTTTAACAATTTGGAGCATTGAGGAGATGGTGTTATAGTCCCTTCACCAACTCCTCCAGGAGGGACATTAAATCACCCTTGGAATACAGCTGAACACACTCACTGGAAATCACTAAACAGTGATAGTCAGTGTTGTCTCTTAAAACTACTCATGATGTTTATACCACAACTCTACACCTCTGGGGAAACTTTTTACAGCCATTTTTTGTTGAAAAGTTATAACCTTTTTTTTTTTACAATGATTTTGCTCAACCCTTTCCTTTCATCTTAGAATCAATACCGTGTATTGGTTCCAAAGCAGAAGAGGTGACTTCTAGAGCTCAAATCCTTCTTTAGATACTTCCAGAGTTCAAATATAGTCTTAGATACTTACTAGTTGCATGGCCATGGGCAAGCCATTTAATCTTATTTGCCTCTGTGTCTTCATCTGTGAAATTTAAAGAGAAGTAGGAAACGTTCCCAGTATCCTTGCCATGAAAACTCCAAATACATCACAAAGAGTCAGACACAATTGAAAAATTACTAAACAACATATTCTTTTTAAAACATGCTAGGTTGGATGAAATAATAACAATTAATAGCATTTATATAGAACTTTATGGTTTGCAAAGTGCTTTATAAATATTATCTCATTTCACTTTCACAGCAACCCTTAAGAATCCTGGGAGGTAGGTGCTATTCTTATCCCCATTTTGCAGATAAAGAAAGTGGAACAGACATAGGTTAAGTGACTCACCCAGGGCTACATTGCTAGTAAGTATCTTAGGTAGGATTTGAACTCAGGACTTTCTTATACCAAGTTTTAGACTCTATTGGCTGAGTTATCTGGTTGCCTGGATGATCTAGCTGACCTGAATTCTTTCTAGCTCTAAATCTATGATTGTAAGGTACCTATTCATCATCAATAGTACTTAGCTTCTGTTGTACCTTTATTTTTATATTTAACCTGAATAAAAAAAATTCATTTCTATAGGTAACATTGTAAGGGGTTAAGACATGGTGGTAAATTAAAATAGAAACAGGAACCAGTAAACCATATATAAGGATCCCAATAACTGCATACTGACTTAGTAAGAAAAATGAACATTATCTAGGTTTTATTTTATGTTTACTTATATTACTAAATATTTCCCAATTATATTTCAATCTAGTTCAGACTACAATTGGGAGTGTTGTGAGCTATGGGTTGCATGTTTAATGTCTCTGCTATGGTGGATAGAGAAGAAAATTTGGCTTCTGTAAGTCCTAAGTTGAAATCCTACCCCAGACACTAGTTGTGTGACCTTAGATAAGTTAGTTTCAATCTTACTTATCTGTAAAATGGGGATAATAATGATAGCACTTTCCCCATGGAGTTACTGTGAAGAACAAATGATAAATATGAAAAGCACTTTGCTTACCTCAGACCATCAGCCCTTGATAATGAATATTTAAGCTATTTTGATTGCAAATATAATTTTGAAACAGAGAAAAGGAAATTTAGTCTTTTAAAAAACTTGCTCTGTGAAGGTTTTGGAACATATTGCCAATTATATACATTTCTCCTTTTTCCCAATGCTTCTTCCTACCAAAGGCTCTTTTCTAGGAATAAACTACTTTACACATTGCCCCTTGACAATGGGATTCAGCATTAAGTAAAATGACCCCAAATCATTCATATCTCTAGGAAATGCCAGTACGACTTCATCATCAATTCACAGGCTTGCTTAGAAGGTACAATACTTGTAATCAAATACTACACCTTGAATTTGACTTCTTGTGTCAGAGGTCTCTAAGCAAGATCTTTTTAAGTAGCAAAGAAAACATAAATGGAGTTTTTGACAGGCACTTGAATAGAAAAACAAAACAGAATCCAAAGCCATGGTGATCAGACATTCCAGATCACCAATATTCTTCCTAGGGTTTCTAAGCATTCCTAGTTTATCCCTGGAATCTTCTGCTTCAATGGCATAAGGTGAATATTGCTAGTTTTTCCCATGAATGAAACATGTAGAATTGTAAAAGAGCCCCCTGGGAGCAATCCTGCTAACAGAATTGCCTTGCGGAAATATGAGAGATCATTTATGGCAACTGTGATTTCAAATGGTTGGGTAAAACCACCTGAAGGAGCTCTTATTTATCAAAGACCATTTTCCATTGGGATCTCCACTTGTTTTTCTTAAAGAAAAACAAATGTGTAATGGCTGCAGAAATCCATTTGGGGATGAGAGTAAAGATGCAGCACTTTAGTCGAAAATTCCCTCAATTGCAATGCTAGTGATTGGAAAAATTTATAAAGCATGTGATGTTAGCAAATACTCTACCCCCTGGAGGGGATGAAAACCAGGAAGGAAGGGAGGAAATGTGTTGGGGATCTTCATTAACGTTCCATTCGAGTTTTCCTAGTTGTTGTAATGCAGGGCACAGCTTTAATTTAAGAAGCCTAGGCATATGAATATGCTTCTATCCCTGAGCTCTTGACCCAGAGAACCTGGGAAAGAATCACAGGCTCAACACCCAGAAAGGAAAATATGTTCAAATGTACTCTCATGTTTGAGACATGGTGAAAATGAAAGCTGCCAAAGTGCACAGCACTGTGACTCAGTGGATATAATTCTAGAATTGATGTTGGGAAGATCTGAGTTTGAATCCTGATTCCAACTCCCTCTAGCTGTGGGACCACTAGACAAGTCTGAGCTATAGCTTTCTCATAAAATATAAGTAAAATGGAAATGATAATACCTGTAACAACTCCAGAGGTTGTCATAATTCTTGAATGAGCTAATGTGAAAATCACTTGGCAAACATCAACGTGCCATGAAAATGTCAGCTATCATCATTGTTGTCATGAGAAGGATCAGGGGATGATTACATTTCTTACCCATAAGGTGTCTCTCAACCCAGAAGTAGGATTAAAAAAAAATAATTAGTTATTAGTGTATTTACAGTTTTATTTTGCAGTTTTGATTTTGTACGAGTGTGCTCTTACAACAATGACTAATAAGGAAGTATGTTTTACATGATAATAAAAATAAAGACTCAAGTTGGGGGGAGTCATATTTGTCAAATAAATGATGTGAAACAATCTGGAATCCCAAAATTCTAAATAAAGAAATTTTACTTTTTGCAAAAAAATATGCCATAATTGAAAGAACACTGGCTTTGGTATTAGAGGATATGAATTCATTATCTATGTGACCTTGAGCAAATAATTTTAACTTCTTGAGTAAAGTCATCTTAACTTCTAGTTTCCTCACCTATAAATTAGGAGTAATGGGCTTGATGATGTCTAAGCTCCTTTTCAGTTCAAATTCTGAAGTTCTTTAATTCTAATATATTCTTAAAATTGAAGAACTTCCCCCCCCCATTACTTCTATTATCCTTTTAATTCCAAATGTAATTGAACAAATGACAAGCAGATGAACTCAGAGCGCAGTCACTAACTCAGAGGGATCAAAACAGAGCAAAGGTGGAGGTTAATAGGATTTGTCATAGACTTATTGAGTATTCTAAGAATTAGTTCTAATTCTAATAACAAATATAGTTCATATCTAATTGAGACAAAGTTTAATGTATAAAGTACATCAGATTGTTGATAATAATTTTAAATGCATTTGGTTTTCAAATTTCATATAAATGAAGGACCTACAAATAATCATAGAATCTCAGAGTTGAAAGGGATCTCAAAGATTCCTTTTGCTCAACTCATATCTAAATAAGAAACTCTTTTGCAACAAACCCATTTGACCTTTGCTTGGAATACCTCCAGTGAGGTAGGGTCCTTATTCTATTTGATCCCACAGAGACATAATGGATGGAAGTAACAAAGATATAAATTTAGACTTGATATCAAGCAAAACCTCCTAAAACCTAATACTATGCAAAAGTAAAATAGGTTTCCTCAGGAGGTTATTTCCCTTCCCTGGAGATCTTCAAGCAGAGCCTATATGGCCGTTTGTTGAACAAATTATAGTAGAGATTCTAGGAGTGAATGAGTTAGACTAGATGGCCACTGATGCCCTTTCTAGATCTCCAATTCCATCATTATGTGAACCCATAATATCCAGAAGCAATCTATTCCACTGCTGGACAGCTCCAATTATTGAGGTTTTCCTTAAATCAAACAAATATAAATTTGCTTCTGAAATTCTGCTTGCTACTCCAAGTTCTGCCCTCTGGGATCAAGCAAAGCAAACCTAATCCCTCTTCCATGTGACCATCTTCCAAATACTTAAAAACAGTTATCACATCTAAATCATAGACAGAGCTGGAAGGAACTTCTGAGATCATCTACATTTTTTTTTTCTGAAGAGGGAACCAGAGGCAGAAATAAATTATTTGCCTAAGATAAGGTAGGAAACAATTGGAGAAACTGGGATTTAAACTCTGATTTTGTGATTAAATTGAGTGTACTGTCCTCTAAATCATATTGCGTTTACAAATATTATACCTTCCACTTATTTACTGGAGAGCTGGGGGGGGGGGGAAAGATATATCCAACTTTCTTCTGTGATGGCATCACAACAAGCACGTTATCTTTATGCTTAAAATAAGCATGCCATTGTAGGAGGTTTGGAGCAAAATTTCCCTTTCTGTCTCATGTACATTTACATGTTGAGCTCTTTGTTTCAGGAAATCAAAGAAAATCTCATTAAGGACATGGGTAAATCAGAGTTAGAAAAACATACCACTATTTACGGAAAGCTATTATAGCTAAAGTCCTAAAAACCAACCCAAAGTGTTAATATCATCCAACGTCATTATAAACAGCTCAGTCCTGCCATGTCAAGAAGAAAAGAAAATAGACAATGATGCCCTGTTACTCATTCTGACAGCAGTGATCTGTAAATACAGAATCCCCGAGGCTATTTCTTGGTGAAAAACCAACTGAAAAGCTGTGTACCCACTCAGTCAACAGAACTGTGCTTTCCCAATCCTATGTCACATTCTGTTATTCATGGCTCTCTCCTAACCCCCTTTACACAGCCTAATTGCTGGGGCTTCCACTGACATGTCACAGTTTCCTTTGGATTTGCTGTCAGTTTCCTTGGGTTGAATTTTTTATAAGCCTTCCAAATAGGGGTGGAGAGACAAGAGAAACCTTGTTCTTGATTTAGCTCCCTCTGTCTCAGAGTCAGGAGTTCTTCACTGTCCAACTTGCTGTGATAGCTTTTTGCCTAGGACATGACCTCTGATTGAGGCTTCCTGAAACATGCAACGTGTCTTTGGTAAATGAATTATGAGGATTCCTGCCAGCTGCCAGACATCTCCATTTTTAAAACACCTTCAAAACTGCTTTTGGCACAGGTCCACAAACAAGCAAGGCAATCTGGAGCTGGAGGTTCCATGCTGAGTGCAAAAGGGGGGTGGGAAGGATGCCTAAGTTGTGCTCCTTTCTATCTCCATGAAGAGGATAAAATTAATGAGAGAAATGCAGAAGAGAATAGGTTTTCCATGGTTGAGATCCTTTGGAAGAGTTTTTCATATTTCAAACAAACCATATGTGGTTTTTCAGATGCAGGATAATACATGTTGTAGAAGCCATAGAATTTCAGAAAGTTGGAAGAGACCTCAGAAGCTGTCTAGTGTCACCTCTGTCTGAACAGGGAGAGCTCTTCCAGACTTTGTTTGAAGACCTCCAGAAAAAGGGATCTTGCCATCTTCTAAAGTATCCCATTCTACTTTGCTATCGCTTTAATTATTAGGAAGTTTTTCCTAATATCAATCCTAAATCTGTGTCTTTTCAGATTCTGCCCATTATAACTCTATGGGGCCAAAGGAACCAAGTCTAATCATTTTCCCCACATGGCAACTCTTCGGATGATTGGAGTCATCTATCATGTAACCCCAACAAGATCTTTTCCAAACTAAGATCCCCAGTTCCTTCTACTGAATCTGAAATAGTTCTTCTGAAAATATAGGGAGTTTGTTGTTGTTGTTGTTGTTGTTGTTGTTGTCATCATCATCATCATATCTAGTCATATCTGATTCTTCTTGATCCCATTTGAGATTTTCTCAGCAAAAATACTGGAGTGGCTTATCATTTCTTTCTCCAGTTCATGAGGAACTGAGGCAAACAGGGTTAAGTGACTTGCCCAAGGTCATATAGATAGTAAGTGTTTGAGGATGGATTTGAAATCAGGAAGATATCTTCCTGACTTCAGTCCTGGCACTCTAAGCCACTGTATCACTCAACTGTCCCTAATATATGCTACCCAGAACCAAATATGTTTCAGATGTGGTATGACAAGGCAACAGAATCATTACTTCCTTTTTTCTTGGCACTTTGTCTCATATGGACAGCTAAGTGGTAACGTGCTAGAGGTATGAATAGAGGCATGGCTTGACAGCACTTTGAAAAAGATCTGGAGTTGTAGTGAACTATAAGTTCAATATGAATCATCAAGGTGATGATATTGCAACCAAGAAGGCTAATATGAACTTAGTCTACATTTACAAGAGACATGTTGTTACTATTTCATCATTTCAGTTATGCCTGCCTCTTCATGACCTCATCTGGGGTTTTCCTTGCAAATATACTGGAGTACTTTGCTATTTCCTTCTCTAGATCACTTTACAGATAAGGAAATTGGGTGGCTTTCCCAAGGATACACAGCCAGAAAGTGTCTGAGGCTGGGTTTAAACACAGGTGTTTCTGACTCCAGGTCCATCTAGATGCCAGTGGGATGTGATCACTCTCTTCTTGATAATCTCTTCTCTTTCATTTTTAATGACACTAATGTCTTCTGATTCTTTTTCTCAGTATCTTTACTGGATATTCATCCAGGTTCATCACATTCTTACAACTTATTCTCACATACCTATAGTCTACTGACAATGCCTACTTGCTCTTTCTCATATTAGTCTTCTGATCTCCCAACTCCAGGCACTTTCCCTGGCTTTCCCCTTTGCCTGG
Organism: Monodelphis domestica; assembly: GCF_027887165.1. Taxonomy (NCBI): domain Eukaryota; kingdom Metazoa; phylum Chordata; class Mammalia; order Didelphimorphia; family Didelphidae; genus Monodelphis; species Monodelphis domestica. Next base: position 43,893,740 of record NC_077234.1, on the reverse strand, counting down.
AATTTTCTCCCTCCTTACCTTAAATTCTTTGTTTCTCTGACTTTCTTCATGTCCCAGTTAAAATCCTGCCTATAAGAAACCTTTCTTCATGCCCCTTCATGCTAAAACCTTCTTTCTGTTTTCTTTAATACATCTGAAGTATATCTTATTTGAATATACTTTTTGTATGTTATCTCTGCAATTTGACTGTGAGCTCCTGTGAGAAGAAACTGTCATTTGTTTTTATATCCTCAGCACTTAGCAGAGTGACTGGATCATAGTTAGTATTTAGTAAATGTTTATTGTCTGATGACTTCCAAGAACTCTTGAATGATCTTAATATGTCAATGGATGGAACCTTGTTGCAAGAGAACCTGTAAGATGGCAAGCAAAATGCTTTTTTTCATAATCAATTAAAATAAGTAAATGAGTTGTTATAAGCTATACATTTTTCATTTCATTGTGAAATAGTAAAGTTCGTTGTTGAATATCATGTATAAAAATATGCTTTTTTTTTACATATGTCTTCACCAAAGATGTTCTCAGTTCTTGTGTGGATCACCTTCATTCAGATTTATAGAGCACTAGCCTGGAGTTGGGAGGGCCTGGGCAAATCACTTAGCCCCAGTTAGCTAGCCTTTGACACTGAGGTTTTTAAAAATTTTTATTTAGAATATTTTTCCATGGTTATATGAATCAAGATTTTTCCCACCCCTCTTCCCTCCCCACTCCCAGAGCTGAAGCAATTCCACTGGGTTATACGTGTATCATTGTTCAAAACCTATTTCCAGGTTATTCATATTTGCAATAGAGTGAACTTTTAACATCAAAACCGCAGTCACAGCCTGATAGAACCATGTGATCAATAATGTGTTTTTCTTCTGTGTTTCTGCTCCCACAGTTCTTCCTCTGGATGTGGATAGCATCTTTCTCATAAGTCCCTCAGAATTGTCCTGGATCATTGCATTGCTGCTAGTAGAGAAGTCCATTACACTTGATTGTACCACAGTGTATCTGTCTCTGTGTAAGTTGTTCTCCTGGTTTTGTTCCTTTTACTCTGCATCACTTCCTGGAGGTCTTTCCACTTTATTCCTTTGAGCACAATAGTATTCCATCACCAACAGATACCACAATGTGTTCAGTTATTCCCCTATCAATGGACACACCTTCATTTTCCAATTTTTTGTCACCACAAAGAGCATGGCTATAAATATTTTCATATAAGTATTTATCCTTATTACCTATTTGGAGTACAAACCCAGGACACTGAAGGTTTTTTAAAAAGACTTTGTATGGATGATGGTGTTTTCACAATCAATTTCTTTTGGAATCACTAAGTGCAATGATTTGGGGTATGAACACCATGAAACCATTCAAACAAATATAGACTATTTTTGACTAACTCGTACGATTCATACTATTTTTGGAAGATGAAATGTAATTGGGCTAATCTATTGTGATCCTGAGATTTATGAAAATCTACATATAAATCCCACTTTCTACCGTTTCAGGTGGCATAATGGATGAATCAGGAAGTTAAAAGTCCTATCTAGATGCCAAAGGATGGAACGCAGCTTCTTTTCTGTTCAAGGTGACAACTTTGTCTTGGGAAGTAGACATATGTCTGTGAATAGGATATGAATAATATAAGATGTGAATCCTATTTTACATCCAGGGAAAAAATTTGGTATGTAGTGTTCGAGGTAATTTTTCAAGGATAGGCTATACAGAAAAGTAAGAATAATAAGAAAAGTGCAAGGCAGTAATCTTGAATTCTAGCCTACTGATCTGTGGTCCTTTTTTCTCATTTCATTCTCATTCTCAGGTCCTAGTCTCATTTTTTAAAAAGATAGTATTTCTAGAAAGGCCAGAACAAGGTTACACAATTATCTACACTAATTTAGTCAACATTTTTAAAAATCAAAAGGTCATATATATTACAATTATGTCAGGGATCTTCTAGTCTAACTTATACTGCATGAAATTTGCTTTTAGCCTTGGGAACTACAACTTTCTAAATAAATTTCATTTTATTCTCAAAGATCAGCTTTCTTTCTATATCCTCTTCTTTTACAACCAGTTGAGAAAAAAAAAACAAAAGCCCTGTTATAAGCAGATATACAAGTAAAACAAAATTTCTCATTGACTATGATTTTTTTTAAAGTCTCTATCTGTGCTCTAAGTCTATTATTTCTTTGTCATGAGGTGAGCCCCATGTTTTATTGTGAGTCCTCCAGAATTATGGGTGGTCATTGTGTTCTTCACTTTGGGAACTACAGCTTACTTTACAAGGCAGTCCATTCTATTCGGGACAGCTGGAATCATTAAGAAATCTTTCCTTATGTGAAACCAATTTTATCACTCCTAATTGTGCCCTTGGGGCCAGGGAAAATGAAATTACTATTCAAAATGATCCCTTCAAATATTTGAGTAGAGCTATCACATTTTTTAGACTAAAAATCCCTAATCCCTTCAACTGATCCTCATACATTGTGATATAAAAGACCTTCACCATACTGAATGTCCTCTTTTGGACACCCTCCAGGTGATCAGTGCAATCTAAGATGTTTTGGCTATCATATCACACTTTCTACTTATATGAAGTTTGCCCTTATCTTGTACTTGGGAAGTTGGCTTTATTTAAATGAAAGTATTAAATATTATCCTTATGACATTTTGCCTTCTTAGATTTGACCTACCTTCTAATTAGACCAAGACCTCAATGGACTTTAAACTCTGTTATCCAATATATCAGCTATTCCTCCAAGCTTTGCATCATCTCAGATTTGAAAAGTGTGCCAACTATACCTTCCTACAAGTAATTAATAAAAAAAATCAAACAACACAATCAGGACAAACCCTCAGAGACTTTCAAGTCAATCTTGAACCATTAACAACTACTTTTTTATTTTAAATTTTTTATTTTTATGTTTTCCAGACTACGTCAATATAATTTTTAATATTTGTTTTCTGACATTTTGCAATTCATATTCTCTCCCTCCTCCACATTCCTCCACTAGAGGAGGTAATATGATATAGGTTGTAGATGTATTATCATATAGTATACATTTCCCTGCTCATTATGTAACAAGTACTTTTTTTAGGCTGAATATTCAGACAATGTAAAATCTACCAAACACTACTTTTTAAAAATCCTTATTTATGACCTTGAAACCAATACCTGGGCAGAAGAATTGTAAGGGCTAGGCAATCAGGGTCAAGTGACCTGCCCAGTGTCACATAGCTAGGAAGTATCTGAGGTCATATTTGAAATCAGGACATCTCATTTCTAGGTCTGGTTCTCAATCCACTGAGCCACTTAGCTGCTCTCATGCTATTTTTTTTATCCCCCATCTCTCCATTTTGCCTGAAATTATAGTGTGAAAAAATTTGTTGCTTAGTCATTTTTTGTCATGTCAAATTCTTCATGATCCTATTTGGGATTTTCTTGGTTTGCCATTTCTCCAGCCTATTATAGATGAGGAAACTGAGTCAAACAGAATTAAATGACTTGCCCAGAGTAAGACACCTGGTAAGTATCTGAAACCAAATTTAAACTCGGGTCTTTCTGACTTCAGACTTGGCATTATAACTATTATGTCATCTAGTTGCTTGATATGGAAAATACTAACATAAATAAAACTATGTATAATAATTTTGAAAAAATATACCCTATACCTAATAATTGGTTCAAAATTTGAAAGCCTGTAGGAATATATAACAAGCAAAAACCACACAATAGCAAAATTTGCTTTTTTCTGACAGCATCCTAAGCCTCTGTCCTTTCCCAGGCCTCCCTGGTATCTTCAGTCCTCCAGCTCCTTAGCTGTCCAAGGTACTTCACTTTGAGATCCTTTGAGAGTCCCTTTTCTCGAATACACTGAAAACTTTCTTGTTTTCACATTGCTGCCCTCAAAACACACAAATCCCATATTCCTGTCCCTCCAGATTGTTATCTGCTATTTTCTAATCCGGTAAGAATCAATTACATTCCCAGGTAATACATTTATATTTTAAGCTCCATTTCAATCCTATTCTGATCCTTGGTTTGTGGAGATGACCTTGAGATCTTGAGGAATATAAGCTTTGGAATGTCCTACTAAGTGGGAAAGGTTTCAAGGATGAACCTGTCTATCTTTGGGACAAGGACCAATCTGCCTAAATGATGGTTTTCTTTTCTTTTTTTATAGAGTTGTTGGGGTAGGGAAAGAGGCACAACTCATGAACAGGATTGTTAAGATGTTGGTAGGTTCTGAAGGTAGGTGGAAGCCTTCTTGGATGAAATCATAGATCTTTTGAAGTCTTTAAATGTTTCTCAAGACAAAGATAATTACTCAAAGGCACTGGAGGCAGGCCAGTGGTAAAGACAACATTTCTCAGTTTAAACCAGATAGCAGTCAGACATATCATATGTATTTTATATACTCACACAGCTAGTTGTGGCATGCAAGAAAGATAATATAAGATGTGAAAATAAAAGGACAAAATTCTGGCAGAAATTAGAGGACTAATTAAAAAAACATTTAAAATACCTATAGATTAAGGAGTCAAAACAACTCTCAAACTAAGAAGAGTTTAGGGAGAAAAAATTCAGACTGAATAAGTCCTCAATTCTTCCAGAAGGTTTAGATATATGATCGTTTCAGGGATCCTGAAATGGGCAGAATATGATGCATAAGAGCACCCAAATTTTTATGAAGACCTGAAATACCCTGAGATATCACATGAGAACTCATAAAAAAACTGCCAGAGGGAGGAGTGAGAGTCTTCATGACTGCCACTTTAACTGATGGCTGAGACTAAGGGAGAGAACCTTGGCATTAGTCAGGAGGAGAAAAGACATCCAGACATTAAAATTGAAGGTAATTATAGTACTTACCGATTTTCCCCACACCGGAGTCCTACAATTCAACAAAGGAGAGGAGATCGCAATAAAATTTAGATCTGCTGATGGCATCTCTCTACTGAAGTCGGTCTTGAGAAAACTCTAGATTATTCCTCTAATCACAGATCTTTAGAGATTTGGGGATGTTAAGAAGATGATATACCATTTCTTTCCGATAATGCTAGAGAATGAAGAAGGATCCAAAGGTAACATTGACCTGTCTGCACAATCAGGAACCTGGCCTGAGATATTATTTTTCAAATAAATTTAGTCCATAGATTTATCTTTCTAATCTATGTCACTGGCAGTTTGTCTTTTCTATGAAGACATAGCAAAGTTATATAGTGAAAAGGATTATGGATTTGAACAAAGAGATATGGGTTTAAACCCCAGCTTTGTGCTTTATTATTTGGGGGACTTTGGGTGAGTCATATTGGACCTTTGTTTCCTCACCTATAAAAAAAAAAGAAATAATAGTGCACTGTCTACTTCACAGGGTTTTGAGGAAATCCCTAAGGAAACTGCTGTTAGAAATGTAGAAATGTTAGCAGTTTTTGAATGGGATTCCATTTCCATTCCACAGAGTAGGTGGATACTTATCACATGCCCAAGGGCAGCTAGGTGGTAAATAGATAAAGTCAAGGTAGACATAGAGTCAGGAAGATGAGTTAAAATCAGGCCTCAGATACCTAGCTGTGTGATCCTGGGCAAGTACCTTAGCCCTGTTTGCCTCAGTTTCCTCATCTGTAAATTGAGCTAGAGAAGGAAATGACAAATGACTCCAGTATCTTTGCCAAGAAAACTCCAAATGGGGTCATGAAGAATCAGGCAAGACTGAAAAATGACTAAACAACAACCACACACAAAAAACCATGTTCAGCACTGATAATAGATAAGCAAAATTTGGTTGCTTCAATCCAAAAGCCTACATTCTAGTAGGGAAGATAAGATACAGAAGCAAAAAGAGAGCAAGTCAGCTTCCCTTTAATGTTGGGGTTCAGTCAGAGGCAATTCACCATGATGAGAAGTTTCTGAATAGCATTTACTTAGTTTGACCTCATTTTCCAAGTTTATGTCTCAAAGGCACTTCTTGATAAACCATACAGCCTAACGAAGATACAACTTTTGTTGTTCAGTCATTTTTCAGTCATGTATGACTCTTCATGACTTCTTTTGGGGTTTTCTTTGCAAAGGTCCTGGAATGGTTTGCCATTTCCTTCTCCAGCTCAATCTGCAGATGAGGAAACTGTGGCAAACAGAGTTAAAACTTACCCAGGCTCAAATAACTAGCAAGTATCTGCTTGAGGCAAAATGGAGACAAATAATAGCATAACTAATATGGCAAGAGCAACAGAAGGCAGTGATATGGGAAATGCTTTTGGTTGAGAATAAAGAGTGTTCTGATCTAACACCAAAAATGAGCTTTTGCATTAATTGTCCTACGTTTCTTGTTTCAACAAAAAAAACCCACAAATGGATAGATTATATGATTTTAGGCTACATTAAAAGTGGCAGAGTATTTAGAGCTAGCTTGCTATACTATGGTTTATTCGGACTATATTTGAGATACCATCTTTAGTTAGGGTATCACAATTTTTTTAAAAACCCTTACTTTTTGTCTGAGAATCAATGCTAAGTATTAGTTTCAAGGCAGAAGAACACTAAGGGCTGAGCAATAGTGGTTAAGTGACTTGCCCAGGGTCACAAAATTAGAAAGTGTCTGAGGCCAAATTTGAACCCAATACCTCTCATTTCCAGGTCTGGTTCTCTAATCATTGAGCCATCTACCTGCCCTTGGTTCCTTACTCTTGAAAGCATAATGGAAGGCTTCTAGAAGATAACAACCAGGATGGTATAGGGTCTGAAGATTATGCCTCATGAGGATCATTTAAGGAAATTAGGGATATTTAGCCTGGAGAAGCAAAGCCTTAGCTCTCTTCAATATTCTGCCACAGTGGAAAGAACATTGGACTTCAAAGTCAGAGGACCTACATTCAAATTCCACTTCAATCAACTTATTGCCTTCTAACATTGGGTAAATAGCTTCCCCTTTTGGAGATTTGGATTCACAATCTGTTGAATGAGAAGATTGGAGGGCATGATCTGTAAGGATTTCCTGCTCCCAATCTGTGATCATCATATTCTGTTTGATGGGCTGCCCCATGAAAGAAGGATCATATTTGTTCTGTTTGGTCCCAGAGAGAAGCAATCTATTTATGCAGTGGATGGCAAATGGGGGAAGACACAGGGGCACAGATTTGAGCTTAATGTAAAAGGAAAAGTCTGATGATGAGATTCATCCAAAAATGGAACACGCTGCTACAGGAAGGATTCGCCCTCACTAAAGAAGGGGCTGGGTGATTATTTGTGATTCTATGGCTTCATCATAACATTGTGATTGACATCCATTGTCCATTGATGCAGCCTCAGTCATGGTTTCACTGGGAGTGTCCCCTACCACACACAGCCCAACTTCAGATGGGCACATACAATTCTAGGCATTCGCCATGTTTCCTACCAGTCAATTCATCAAAGCCTCAAATGGTTTTTCTCTCTACATTTCCTAAAGTGGAAGTAGTAACAGTAACAGAGTACATTTATACTTTTGTGCATTCTTATATGGTTCTTATTACAGTTCTCTAATGTGGGTACTGCCCAGATGGCTGTCCTCAGCCATAGATGAAGAAAATTAAAATAAAATAAAGATTCCAAGAGTCTTAATAACCTATCTAATGAATTAAGTGATTCAGTGTCAGAGGTAGGCTTTGAACTCAAGCCTCCTGACTTCAAATCTAATTTTCTATCAACTAAGAAGTGTCTGAAATCCATCCTTCCCACCATCATAACCTTAGCTAACAGATTCAGCATCTCACATATGAACTACATGATTGACCTTTTAACTGATTTTTCTGATTTAACTGATATTTCTGAATCCTTTTTATCCTTTCTCCAGTCTCTGACCTAGAATTACTGAATAATCTTCCTGCTCAAGATCATTCAATAGATCCCTATTAACTAAACTAGTAAGCCCAAATTCCTTAATCTGTCACTCAAGAACCTCTATTACTTGGCTCTAAGCTTCCAAGTCTTATATCCCCTGTACTGTCCGACCAACAGATTGAACTGCTTGATGTTCTTAGATCATGCTCTTCATGTTCCTGTCTCTTTGAAAGTGCTAGTCCCTCTTCTTGAAATGAGAGAGGAAAGGGGCTTTAGAAGCTGTGGGTTTTGAGTAGTTAAAGTAAGGGGGTACAAGAGTCAAAAGAGATTTGGATTTGATTACTGCTTCTCTTTATGCGACTATGGATGAATCACTAAGCATAGAGCCTCACTTTCTTCATCTATAAAATAGAGATCCTAATATTTATAATGTCTACTTCTCAGGGGTTCTGTGAAATCCTATATAAATATAATTTGTCGTTGTCATCATCATCATCATTATCATCATCATCATTATTATTATTATTCCATCTAAGACATCTGATGCATCTTTCAAGGCTCAGCTCAAAAGTCACCATACTTTTTTGTGAAGCAATAAGCTTGGTGCTGGAAATACAAATAGAAAAGTAAGAGAGCCCTTGCTCTCAAAGAGATCACATTTTAAAGGGGGGCAAACAATATACCTAACACACTTGAGCTATAAGCCAGATGGACAGCTTCCATAGTCCTTAAAAATTTTCCTTGCTTTTTCTAGAATTTCTTTTATCCTTTTAATTGTGATCACAGTTTGAACACTTCTCTCACAACACTCACATTCTCCTGTAGCACAGATATATGTGTACATGGTTTCTTTTCCTAATTTGATTGTAAGCTTCTCTAGGAAGGGGATTGTTATTTGCTTGTCTTTATATTCCCTCCAGTGCCTAGCTTCAAAATAGTAAGCTTCTGTTGGAAGAATGGGATGGATAAATTGATAAAGGCCAAGATTTTGCAAAGCAAGAGCAGGAGAAGATAGAATTGAAAGAATATGAGGGATTCTTATCCCACTCCAGATGGGCTTTCTTCTCGAGGTCCCAGGATTGTGATTGATCCTCCTCTCTCCACCCACTGTCTCTTCCACACAACTGAAGTAGTTGATATAATTCTTTTTCCTCTTCCACTCCCTTTCCCAGCTGTCACAGTCTCTGACCAGACCAACTTAAGCCTGTGATTTCAGAGGAGAGTTTATTTCTGGAGCTATTCTGAATCAAGCATTCAACTATTTCTCTGTCAAAATAACTCAATAGTGGAAAGAAACTCAATAAACACATATATTCCACTTTTGAAATTATATTTGCAAAGAACAGATTTTTTTTAAAAATCCACTCCCAAACCCATTCTGAAAACAAATTTTTTCTTACTGTTATGGAAACAAAATAGGCAAAATGCTTCACCCAAAGATATTTAGACAGTTTAAATATTCAAAAACTTATTTACAGATACAGCTACTTTTTAGAATGAAGACTTGGCCTAAGAAAGCTTGAACATAAACCTCTATGTTTGCAAATAGGTGAGGACTGCTGGCCTCAGTTCTTAGAAGCATTATGTTTAGTTAGAAGTCACAGGCTGTCACTGACAAGCCATGTGAAAATGGGTTAGCCTTATGCTTTCTCTGGATTTTGGCTTCTTCCTTCTTTTAAGAATAAGGGAATTGTCATGTGAACTGGAACGACCCCCAGGAATTGATGCAGAGCGAGAGGAGCAGAACCAGGAGAACATTGTACACAGAGACTGATACACTGTGGTACAATCAAATGTAATGGACTTCTCCACTGGTGTCAATGCAGTGATCCTGATGAACAACTTGGAGGGATCTATGAGAAAGAACACTATCCACATTCAGAGGAGACACTTTGTGGGTAGAAACACAGAAGAAAAACATCTGCTTGATCACATGGTCGATGGGGATATGATTGGGGATGTAGACTCTAAATGAACATCCTAATGCAAACACTAACAACATGGAAATAGGTTCTGATCAAGGACACATGTAATACCCAGTGGGATTGCATGTGGGCTACAAGAAAGGTGGGGGTAGGGGAGGGAGGGATAGAATATGATTCTTGTAACCAAGGAATAATATTTTAAATTGACTAAATAAAATAAAATAAAAGAATAAGGGAATCGGGATGCAGCTTAGTGGCTTTGTGGATTGATGTGGATTGAGAGCCAGGGCTAGAGACAGGAGGTCCTGGGTTCAAATCTGACCTCAAACACTTCCTAGCTGTGTGACCTTGGGCAAGTCACTTAACCTCATCACATAACCCTTCCCACTCTTCTGCCTTGGAACCAAAACATAGAATTGATTCAAAGATGGAAGGTAAGGGTTTGAAGAAAAAAAAGGATAAGGGAATTGGAATAGATGTTTCTAAAGTCTTTTCCTCTTCTAATACTCTATAGTTCAATGAAGCTATAGTACATAGTGGTGCTATAAGGATAAAAGTGATGAGCACATTGAATGCTTTAATTAAATTATTTAACTTTATTGGATTAATTTGTGATAAGTTAATTAAGAGAACCACAGGCTTGAGATTGTACCTCATCTGAAGGAAACTTGATTTAACGGAAATTTGAGTTTCCCAAATGAGTAAATTATCAAGTGATTATTCACTTTACAAAAGGATTTGGGGTTACAACCAAAGCAGCATTTAAGAAAAATTTATATCTCTAAATACTTTCATCAATAAAGGAAAGAATAAATACAAATTCAGCATGCACGTTTTTTTAAAAGCCTAGAAAACTGACAAATTAAAACTCCCCAAATTTAACACCAAAAGAAAGAAAAATGAACAAACTGAAAGCAAAACAACCTTGAATTAACAAATAAAACTAGGAGCTGGTTGCTAAGTCTGGGATGGGAGGGGCTATAATATAGATAAGCCTTTACCAAATTGATTTTTTTAAAGAAGAAAAATAAATTATTAGTATCAAAAAGGGGAAAAGGTGAATTCAAACTAATGAAGAAGAAAATTTAGGAAAAAAATCATTAGGAGCTATTATACCTAACAATATGCCAATAAATGCAATAGATAAATATTTAAGAAATATAAATTACCTAGATAGAGTAGGAAATAGAGTGCTTAAATAATATTTAGCTGAGGAAAAGAAATATAACAAGTCATAATGGAATTCCCAAAGGAAAAAAAAAACAATTCCAGGATCAGATGGATTTGCAAACAAATTCTGTTAAATATTTAAAGAATAATTTATTCTCATACTACATAAAGCATTTGAAAAAGAGTAAAAGAAAGAGTCCCAAACAAATATGTTCTATGACACAAATATAGTCTTGATGCCTAATGGGAAAAAGTAAAACAGAAATAAAATTATAGACCACTTCCCTTAATGAATATATTTTCTATTATTTTAAATTTTTCTTCTTAATAAATATTGATGCATAAAAACTTTAAGTAAAATATTGGAAACGAGGCTAGAGTGATATATTACAGAGATTATATACTATTTGCTCATTGGTTTTAATATATCAGGAAAGCAGGGCTCATTCTATATTAGAGAAACTATAAATTATAATTGACCATTATACATACTGATCATAAAAATAATAGGATTATTTTAAGATATAGAAAAAATTATGACAAAATACAATTCCTGATATATTAAAGAATAAAGTATAGGAATAAATGGAACTTTCCTTTAAATAAGTTAGAGGCCTTTCCAGCAAGATCAAGGATAAAATAAAGATGTCCATTATCACCATTACTATTCATTATTGTGCTAGAAAGTCTAGCTCTATCAGTAAGACAAGAAAAAGAATCAGTAAAGCCAAAGAGGAAATACTAATATCACTTTTTGCAGATGACATGATGGTTTTCTAAGGGAACCTTAGAAAGTCAACTAAAAGGCTAGTTGAGAAAATTAACAATTTCAGTTAAGTTTCAGAATATAAAAAAATCTACTCATATCCTCATCATTTACCTATCTTACCAACAGGGGATTAAAAGAGAAATTATATTTAAAATAACTGCATATAGTATAAAATATGTGGAAGTTTCCCTGCAAAGACACATGAAGGAGCTTTAGGAAAGTGATTAATAAAACACTCTTTACACACATAAAGATCTGAAAAAAATTGGAGTAGTATTAATTGCTAATAGATAAGTTGAGGCAATGTAATAAAAAAATGACAATGTTCTTTGAACTATTTTACTTTTTAAATTCCATGCCAATCAAACTATCAAAGGATTACTTTACAGATCTTTAAAAAAATAATAAAATTTATCTAGAGCAACAAAAGGTCAAGGATATCAAGAAAATTAATGAAAATTAATAGAAAGAAAAAAGTCCTTTCATATTCTAGACTATATTTCAAAGTCATATTTAAAAAAAAAACACTTTAGTATTGGTTAAGTAGTAAAGAGATTGACCAATGGAACAGACCTACTATTTGAAAAAGAAATTAGTGGAAAAACTGGAAAATAGTCTGACAGAAATGTATAGACCAGCATTTCACACTGTATAGAAGATAAGCTTGAAACAGGTATATAATTTAGACATAGATGTTGACATTCTAAATAAATTACAAAAACAATAAAGAAATAACTATGAGATGTATGGTTAGAGGAAGAGTTCATGACCACTTCATAGATAAAGGAAATAAAATGGATAATTTTGATTACACAAAAGTTTAAAAAGTTTTGCACAAGCAAAACCAATGCAACTAAAATTATGAGAAAAGTATGAAATTGGGGCAAAAGCAGTTTGTAGCTATGCCCCCAATACTATGAAAATGTATATATTCTTTTCCCCAGAATTACACTATTAGCTCTATACCCCAAAAATATCAAAGAAAGAGGAAAAGGACCCATATGTATAAAAATATTTCTAGCAGTTCTTTTTGTGGTGACAAAAAAATTAGAAACTGAGGGAGTGCCATTCCTTTGGGGAAATGGTTGATCAAGTGATAGTATATGGAAGATGCTATAAGAAATTATGAAGTGTATATTTTCAGAGACACCTAGGAAGACTTGTATGAACTGATGTAAGATGAAGTGAGTGAAACCAGGAGCACAACTTGTAAAACAATAATATTCTAAAGACAACTTTGAAAGATGTAGGAAGCCCGATCAATATGATGTTCAATCACAATTCCCAAGAATTAATAATGAAACATACTTTCTTTTTTTCATACAGAGAGACAATGGACTAAAAGTTCAGATTAAAAGATATGTTTTGTTATCTAACTAATCTAGGAATTGGATTTGTTTGACTATACATATTTATAATATTTTGTTTTTCTTGCTTTCTCAGTGAGTGGAGGAGGAAGAAAATTCATAACTAAAAATATAACTGAATTAAAAATAAATATACATAAAAATTATATGTGAAATTGTAAATTTATGATATCCACAATTTGTTTTTTTAAAGATCATCTTAAATTTAACAATATGATAATAGAATTTGTGTCCCCTCCATAATTTTTCCTCTGTATTTTAATGGTTTCTTTTCTTTCTTTTTTAAATTCTCTGCTTCTATATCACTACTACCCACTAATTTATCTCCACCCTCGCCTCTTGTCCAATAGAAATCCTCCTTTGTAAGAAACAAATGGAATCAAACAAAACATATTGATATATGTAATTCTTGGTTGGTAATACATGGTATATGCCCACCACTATATGCCCACCACTTATTCCTACATTGTCCTTTGTGCAATTCTTAACTTCAAATGTTTGGAGACTGTATTATTATTTGCTAAGATGATCAGTTGCTAAAGACAACTTGGATACTTTGTTGTTGTTAGTTATATTGTGGAAAAGAAAAAAGATCAAAGAAGAGAAGAATAGACTGTGTAGATGGGACAATGTTAATAGATGACAGAGAAAAGACAAAACTACTAAAGCATTTCTAATGAAGAGGTCAGAGCTACATCTAAATTTTTTTCTGACATTTTATTTTATATCTTAACTTTTATTGTTTTTCTTATTTACATGTAAAGCAAAACATTTAACATCTTTTTTTTACTCCAAATTCCCAATTCCCTTCTTTCCTCCTTACCCTCTTCCTTCTTTGAAAAGGCAAGAAAATTGAAATAGACTAATATGTGCAGTCACGTAAAATGTTCTCATATTAGTCATGTTGCAAAAGAAAATATAAGGAGACATGAATGATTAAGTTTAAAAGTTTGTTTTAATTTGCATTCAGATCCATCAGTCTTTTCTCTGAAGGTGTATAGCATTTTTCATCATAAGTCATTTAGGATGTTCTGGATTCTTGATTTATTGAGAATGGCTGTCATTCACGGCTGACTATCATATAATATCAGTGTTATTGTGTACAATGTTCTCTTGGTCCTTCTCACTTCATTTTGTATCATTTCATATACGTTTTCCCAGGTTTTTCTGAAAGCATCCTTCTTAAGTCATTTCTTAGAGCACCATAACTTGTTCAGCCATTCCCCAATTGATTGGCATTCCCTCTTTTTCTATTTCTTTGCCACCACAAAAAGAACTTCTATGACTATTTTTTGTACATATAGGTCCGTTTACTTTTCATTTGACTTCTTATGGGTAAGGCTCTAGTGGTGAAATTGCTAGGTCAAAGGGTATTCACAGTTTTATAGCCTTTGGGGCACAATTCCAAATTGTTCTACAGAATAGTTGAATTGGTTCACAAATCCACCCATGCTGTATTAGTATCCCTATTTTTCTACATCCCCTCTAACATTTTATTTTTCATCTGATAGTGTGAAGTGGTACCTCAAAATTGTTTTAATTTGTTTTTCTCTAATCTACAGCACCTCAAAGCTGCATAGAAACTGAAGTACAAGGGAAGGAGTTAATATAAATATAAAAAGGTAAGCATGAATAACAATCATGAAGGAATAAGTAAATATAAACAACATATTCTAATATGGCAAAATGGTACAAGTTCTTTCAGAAAATCTGAGTTATTTTATTACATATTAATATATTATTACTTATATATTAAGTATACATCTATATATAATATATTATACTTGATTATCTTAACAGAATAATGAAAACAGAGAAGAGGCATACACTGGGGAGGGAGAAAGGAAAGGAAAATTAAGGAAAATTTTCTCACATAATCAAGATTTGCAAATGAAAAGTCTAAACATTAAAGGGAGATAGGGGTCAGAGGCATGACTGAAACTAGAACCTACTCTAATGTGAACTGGTCAAATGAGGGGAAATAGACACACTTGATTGGCTATACAAATATATATATATATATATACACACATATATATATCTTAACTGGAAAACAGGAGGGAAAGGGAAAGTGGAAAAATGAGGGGAAAGGTAGTTAATTAAGTAAAGGATTAAGCTTAAGCAAAACAAACTGTAAGGGATGTACAAAATTATTTAGAGCAGCTCTTTTAATAAGTATCAAAGAATTGAAACTGAGGAGAGTACTCATCAATTGTGTAATGACTAAACAAGTTGGGAAATATAAATGTGATGAAATACATTTAATGTAAGGAAGGATGAAAGAAATAGTTTCAGAGAAATTTGAGAAACATTATATGAACTTTAATACAGAATGAAATGAGCAGAACTAGAATAATTTTTAAAATGATAAAAATATTGTAAAGACAAACTGCTTTGCAAGACTTGGCAACTCTGATCAGCATAATGACTACACACTATTCCAGAGAACTAATGATGAAACATACTACACAACTCCTCATAGAGACATGAAAGACTTGAAGTGCAAAATGAGACATATATACACAAACACTCTTTTTTTTCTTTCTTTTGGACATGGCCAATGTAGAATCTCTCTTTTTTGGCTAACCATGTCTCCCCCCCCCCCCCTTTCATCTACAATCAGGGTGAGGGAGAGATAATGTGAATTTTAAGTAATTAAAAAATATAATGGAAAAAAATGGAAAATAAAAAAATGTGATACTGCCAGCCTATTCCCAAAGCACCACAATTTCCTCATCTGTTTATATGTGCTATTGCTAATCCTTAATTACTTTCACTCCAAAAAAATGTTCCCACTAGAACTATCTTCCGTGGGTCATTGAGAATAAGTTTTCTACCTTGAGTATAGTGTCTTATTTCATCTCGGCACCTCCCCTATCTATTAGTGTGCTTTGCACACAGTAGGTCCTTAACAGACTTTTGATGATTTGTTTCTACTAAGGTCATAAATGACAAATAAACACATTAGCACATTAGCTCTTTGAAGTCAAGAACTATTTTTCATTTTGTCATTGAATCTCTAGCGCCTGGCAAAGGGACCCACATACAGTAAGTACTGAAAAACTTGAAAGAATAAATAAGTAAATATCTGTTTTAGGTAAATATCTGTTATGGGATTTATGCACAGTAGGCACCAAATAAGTGTTTTTCATTAACAAAAGGAATTAAAAATGAGTATATCTGATGAATCTTAACAAAAGCAAATAGAATCAGGGATGTAACTCTTTTATATATCAAACAATGAAAAGTATGATTTTAAAATAAAAATTATATTCATATGGTTTAGTTTTGGCATCATCTACTTTTCCCAATATATTCCTCTTCACCAAGAGACATCCTTTACAACAAAGGATTAAAAAATATGTATTTTTTAAAAAGCTTCTATCAAAACCAGCCAATTCATCAAAAAGTCTGACATATTAAAGAGTCCCCACTTTGAATTTCCCAATTCATTTGTTTTTAATAGCTCTTACAAATCTCATCCATGAATTTAAAACTGACAAAAGTGAAGAAAAAGGGTATATAAATTAGAATTAGTCAATAAATCAATCAACAAGGACCTCACAAGTGCCAAGTATTATGCTAAGGGTTTAGGATACAAATACACAAAATGAAACAATCCCCTCTCCCAAGAGAGCTACATTCTCATTCTATCAGGGGAGACAAGCTGTAAATTTTGAAGTACATGCAGAATAAATCCAAAATAAATAGGAGACAGTTAAATACAAAGTAGTTTGGAAGGGAAGGCATTAGCAGTTAGGGTGGTCGAGAAAGGCTTTATCTAGCAGGTGATGTTTGAGCTGCATTCAAATGGGGATTTTTCAAGGTAGAAGTAAGAAGGGCATTTTCCAGGCATGAGGAATAACCAATGAAATCAGAAAGTAGTGTTCTGTGTGGTGAGGAATAGCAAAAAGGTCAGTTTGGCTAGATAAAGGGAAGTACTGCATAATGAGGATGCAAAGAAGGACAGTTTGGGGCAGTTGGGTACTTAAAGGTAATAAGGAGTCACTGGTTTTTATTAAATAGGGGAGTTATTGATCAGTTCTGCACTTGAGGAAAATCACTTTAGCAGTTCTGTAGAGCCATGATGTCAAACTAAAATGGAAAATGGGGAATACATATTGATTTAGAAAAGCATAAATTAATATTATTTGTACTTTATTGTGTTTAAATTTAATTTTTAAAAACACACCTTCAGTCTTAAAATCAACAGTAAACATCAGTTCCAAGGCAGAAGAATGGTAAGGCTAGGCAATGAGTGTTAAGTGACTTGCCCAGGTTCACACAGCTAGGAAAAGCTGGAGGCCAGATTTAAACCCAGGACCTCCCATCTCTAGCCCTGGCTTTCTATCCACTGAGCCTCCTATTTTTATTTATTTTTTTTTCAATTCCCAATTACATTTGAAAATCTTGTTCTCCTGCTTGACACCTCTGCTGTGGAGGACAGATTGAAGTGGGAAGAGAGTCGATACCATTTAAGGGGCTATTCTAATAATTTGGATGTAATATTTCAGGCCATGAGGGCCTGAAGATAGGTTATGACTAGGTGAATTGGGAGAAGAGAAGAGTTGTGCATATAAGAGAAGCAAGATGAAAGACAGAAGATAAAGGAGATAGAAAAAACAAGATTTAACAACTGACTAGATATGTGGCACAAGAGAGCTAGCAGTCAAGGAAACCACCAAGAGCATAAATTAGGATAACTGGAAGAATGTTTGTTGTTTAGTCATTTTTCAGTCTTGTTCAACTCTTCATGATCCCATTTGGGGTTTTCTTGGCAAGGGTAATGAAAAGATTTGCTATTTCCTCCTCCAGCTCATTTTATAGATGAGGAAGTTGAGGGAAACAGTATTAAGTGCCTGACCCTGGTAAGTGTCTGAGACAAGATTCAAACTCAGGTCTTCCTGATTCCAGGCCTACCTCTGTGCCACCTAGATGCCCCATTCTTGTAGCACTGAATGACAAAATAAATGTAAAACTCACTAGACCAGTTATGATCCCCATTGCTTTTGTGACTTGGCAAAAAGTAGCCAAGTATCTCAAAACAAGTAGAAAATCCCAAGATTAAACTATTTTTTCTTTACTTTAAACCATTTGAAAATAAGAATATATCAGCCAGATAATTCCTTTAGTGAAGGGTTATCATGGGATAAATGCAAATGTAGAATATCACAATTCAAGTTACTGGCCAGATTGGAAAATGTAGCCTATCACAAAGAAACATCTGTCTGAGGCAATGAAAATATCTCTAGGTCCAGTTTTCCCCTGAAATGTTTCTCATTTCCATTCCTATTGACTTCTCGCTACCCCCTATTTATTATAATTTGTAGAATTCACTATAGGATTCTTGGGATCCATGAACTTTAAAAAAAACTCTTACCTCCTCTATTAGAATTGTTATTAAGTAATAGTTCTAAGGCAGAAGAGTGGTAAGGTCTAGGCAACAGGGGTTCAGTGACTTGCCCAGGGTCACATAATTAAAATATGTCTGAGACAACATATCTATGAACTTTTAAAAATATTTTTGATAACTGTATTCAATACAATTGGCTTCCTTTGTAACATTATGTATTTTATTTTATCCGTTTAAAAACATTTGTCTGAGAAACGGTTTCTAGGCTTCCTCAGACTGCCAAAGTGGTCCAAGATAATATTCTAGAATAGCCTTCTCATTCTACAGATGAACAAACTGAGGCTGAGAAAGCAAAGTGATATTTTTCCAAGGTCACAAAGACATGAGTAACAGAGATGAGATTTGAACCCTGTCCCTCTGATCCCACATATGGTGTTCCTTCTCTGGAACCATTCTGGCTTGTTTTGTTTTGTTTTGTTTTCAAAAGGTTTAAACCTCAAGCACCAGCTCTATCCTCTGTCAACTCACACCCACTCACTTTTCAAATGGAATCTCAGATTTGCTTCTGAAAGGTGCATCTGCTCTCCAGGTGAGTTTCCCCCTTAAAACAGACACAGCTGCCATTACACTGGATCTCTGGAGACTCCTACAATGATGTCCTGAGCAGAGGTCTGATGGGACTATTTTCATCAATGCAAATGCACGGACTCAGTCACTGAGGAGCATGACTAGAAACCAGAAGCCTAGAAGTCAGAGGTAGACATTTAAGTAGCCATGCCTTCCCAGGGCTTGGTGAGGAAGATGGCCCAACTAAAGAAAAATTCTGTCATGATCTATTAATAGAGAATAAAGATTAATGAAGGATTATGTCATAATGAGCCAGCCTGCAGAGTAGCTCCAGTTCTGGCCCTCTGCTGCCAAAATACAGTTCTCATTTCCAACAAACAAAGTCCATCAGAGAGCAAGCATAGAGCCCCTTTAGAGCTGGGAAGTCCCACGCATAATAATGAATGGCCCACTCTTCTTTTGCCAGGGCTCTCCAGCACTCTCGGGGTCACAGGTCATTGTGGTGATTCAGAGGGGGGCCTGATCCTTATCTAAGCTTTGGCAACAAAATTAGATTGTGCTCCAGTCTTATTAAAGAAATGTTTGTTCCACCATCAATGAACTGAAAAGAAAGCAGCTCAATGTACTTTTGCAAATTACAGCAATAAACTGCTTGAATTAACTGCTTTATTACAAATATTTAATTATTCTATGGGCTAACTGTAGCATTTAGGAGACGAGAGATGAGTAGAACACGACAGCTTACTCCATTTAAAATCTGGATATGAAGTTATTGTTTTTTATATTAACTTCATTTTTTTTCTCCTCTCAGAGACAAGGTCTCTCTTTCAGTGTTTTGTAGATCAACGGATTCAAGTTTGGAGTGCAATGGATGACAGCATGGAGCCTTGAGTTCTGTATTAATTGTCAATGAAAAAATCATAATCTGGGATAATTTACAAAAGGCAGTGGCTTTTCATTTGGCAGAAATATGAATGAGCAGAGAAGTGAAATGCATTCGTCCAGAGTTACTGCCCTAAGTTGCCCAAGTTCCATCTGAAGTGAGACATGGTCATTGGCTAGAAAGGACAGGATCTTATTGTACATTTACTGGTATTTAAATACAGGCTCTTGTGCATTGGTGATTGCTTCTGGTTTTGAGTGTCACTGAATTTAAAGAGTAAAAAAAAAAAACAAACTTGACAAGTCCTTCAGAAAAAGCAAGAACTCCAATGAAAAGTGCATTAATATCATGAAAGGGTTTGGATTAAAACTTCATTTTTCATTTAGGGGATTCACAGTATGAAGACAAAGAAAAAACTGTACGAGAGAGTCACCAGTCATGTTGGCTAGGCTATATGAAAAATCGAAAACACACAGTCGAGGGCATATTGTTTGCAAAGAAAAATATGAATGTCTAACCCTGGAGGAGCGATCAACCAGTATCCAACGGCATCAACAGGGTTATTTCATCAAAGCCCTTTGACAGCCTCTGCCTACTTACTGTTTGCTAATCTACAGACCTAAATTGACCATTCAGCACCAGCAAATGTGCCATGTAGGTCTCAACTTTTCATGAAACATGCATTCGGAAACTACAAAGTGCTGAATATATTTTCAGCCTTTTTATACGAAGATTTACAAGTAATGACCTCAAGCAATGTCATGCATGTAGAACAAAATCATGAGACCACCCTGGTTTTGAGCCGAATTAAGGTATAGAATCATACTTCATTATCATTCAAATGTTGCCGGACTGAACAACAAAACGGCCCCCAGTCATACAGCTAAACCGATTTCATAGTTTCACTTTGTGAAGCACCCCTCCCTCCCTTGCTTTTTCGCTATTACAGGCTCACTGTAAGTAGACAATTATCAGAGCTTAATGCCAGAAATGATAATGCACTGCCACATTTGGAATCCTGGTACAGCATCCGTTCGATCCTGTGGAGAGAGAACGTCTCTTGGTGGCTCCTTGGGGGCACCGGCAGTTTGAAAATTTGGCTGCCCATGCTGACATTTAGTGAAATCATCATTTCAGATTGATTCAAAACCCAACCCAGCCAAGGCTGATGGCAGGATGACTCTTCTGGCAAGCTGCCTCCCTGGACCCACATACTCTACAGGGTACTTTCTGTCGCACTACCTCCCATGAAAGAAGTCCTTTGACTTCCCTACCATAGCTGGCACACTGCCCCTTTCACAGCCCCAACTAACCGTCATCTTGGATGTAACAAATTAGTACATTCTCAGAATAATAATAAGTGCAGACATGAAAACACCATTGTCTTTATTGGGAAATGAAGTAACTGTGCTTGAGGTGGGTGACTCTTTCAGGGCAACACCACAGGCAAAAATAAATCTTTTAGGGGAACGAATGGCCAATTCCAAGAGATATGTGACACATCATTTGCTGTAAAAATCAGGAAAAGGCAATGGAACAAAAAGCTGTTTGTTGGAGTGGATGAAGAAAATGAGGGGATAAAGAGGATGAAAAATGCAAAAACAAGGGGGAGATGCTTCTATCTGAGAATAGAACAGAAGGCACAGGATTTCAAAGGCTCTTTTTTGAGAGGATGTTCATAAATATTACCTGAGTTCTCTACTGGTTATCACTCAAGAAATTATTCCATTTTTTTCCCATCTTCAACTTTTTTAGGGAGAAAGAATTCATAAGAAAGCAATCAAAATAGAATAGCAAAAAGATCAAACCAAAAAATATACCCACATGGTAGTGGTATCCAAAGTCACTTAGGTTAAAAGCATTATTTATTAGCATTTTTAAAAGTTTTAATATGTGTACAGGATTGGAGACCCATAAATCTAGAGATGGGTATGTATAGGTACATATGGATAAGGATATACACATATACACATATGTATCTTCTGTCTCCAATTATTCATGTAGCATTTATGAATTTATGTAAAAGCCTATTCTCTTCAGAAGCGCAGATATAAAAATACGCAGAAAACAAACTGTACTTTCTTACTGTGGATACACTGTCTTTCCCATTCAATGTCAATTACTCTGAGAAATATGAATATTTTTAAAATTGTGTTATCATTCTCTTTATGACAGCCCCAACTGTCTCTAGGAACTCTAAAACTGAACCTTAAGTGAGATAGGAACAATGAGAGCTTCCCCCTAACAAATGGTAAGACCAAATGAGAATAAATGACAACAAGTCTGGAGGAATCAAATAAATATTTCCTTACCACAACACAGAGACCTTCCAATGGAGACATCACTTTTCAAAATGCTACCATGTAGAAATCAATGTCACCCTTGATCATTCATTAACGAGCTTTTACTTGGAGTGATTGGACTCCAATCACTTTAAATCGTTTGAGATATTTTACTGCAATATTCCTAAACTTTCTGGTTCAAATGAGTCCAAGAATATCTCATTATAAATGGAGACAGTCCTGAAAAAGCAGCCAAGCATGACTAAAAAGATCACTCTTTTACACAAAAAAATAGCCTTCTGATTTTACCCTTTGTTGAAAAGACATTTGGTCGGCCACAGGGGAAATACATAATCTACTTTTCTATTCAAATACTATATTTGAGAATTCTGTGACTACAAGGACCCTACAACAATTCTGGGTAGAATATATAAATATGTGTCTATATGTACACACACATACATAAACATGCGTATATATCACATGGATTTGTGTGACATGAAGCACCAAATTATTGTCATGTTAACAATAATTTTAACAATCTTTTTTCAAGAGCAAAAAATGACTAGCACTGTTCTCATTAGTAATAAATTAAATCAGAGTATCTAACATAAGGAAAACTGCCTCTGAAATCCATCTCATTCCTTAAGAGCCCCAAGTACTCTCAAGGGTACATTTTATGTTCAAAGTCAAGTATGAATAATGCAGCTCTGTTCCTGTAGCAAGAATCTAATTTTGACCAAATATACATTCCACCATTATAGTTTCATACATAGAAGCTGGCTTTGGATTCATAAGGCCTACCCATGGATTCAAGGCCTGACTCTATCAGATGCAGAGTTTGTGTGACCCTGGACAAGTCATTTAATTCCTTCTCTGGGTCCCAGGCAACTCTCTAAAACTTAAAGCTACAAAAAATGTGACAGCTATATCCATGGAGGGAAGCTTCCACACCACCCATCTCTCACGCTCCATCACATATTTTATTGGGCAATACATCAAAAACAATGTTCTCCAAGACCTTTCTGGAAAGATGGATATTGGGACTCTTTATAAGACAGGTATGGGATCCAACATTTACAATTCTGTTGCCTTTACATAGCATCCTGAACTTATCCATCTAGATCTGGAAGGGACCTCAGAGTCCATCTAATTCAATTCCCTAACTTCAGATGAAGAAACTGTGCCAGAGGAATAATTTGAATCCAGGTCCTCTAACTCCAGGCAGTGTTTTCTTTTCACTGTCTCATACTCTTTACTTTTATTTCTCTGTTTTGTTTCAGGAAAGAGATGGACTATGACTCATGTTCAGCTATGTTGCAAAAATATATATTTTTTTTTCTTTCAGAAGTCAAAGAAGGTGCTAAGAAACTGATGTCTATCCTTCTGCTTTAAATAAAAGGCTGTTTTAATCTGTCACCCAGTACCCCAGATTACAAAACACTAGAACTGAAAGGAGAAAAGTTTAAAGACCTTTAGTTTCTTTGTAAGTACTTTAGATTTCTTTAGTTATGTTTTCTCTTAAAAAGAAAAGCAAGCTGTTGTTCAATACATCTCAAGCTGTCACACAGGGATTTTAAAAGTCTAAATTTTCTTTTCATCCTTACATGTCTAAAAAAAAGGGAAGAGCCTATTTCTCTATAAAACTGATGATTCATAGGGCTAAAATTTTTTAAATCATTCTACCTATGTGCTTCCCTTGACTTTTCAGTGTATGAATTAGCTCTTTCCAGGCTTTAGTAAAATTTTCACTAAAATGCAAAATGTCAACTCGACTTGCATATTCACCCTGAGCTCCTTCCTAGACACTGTAGCTCTCCCAGAAAAGGAGAATGCTAACCACACATTTCAGGACAAAGGAGCTGATTCATGGGGGGAGGAGGGGGCAGTGGAGGCGGGGTGGGGTGCGAGGGTAGGGGGTGGGGACAGGGAAGAGACCACACACCATTTAAAAGGTTTGTTCAATTTACAAGAAAACTATTGTAAATGCTTTGTTGATTCATTATGAATGACCCCGCATGACAAATAACAAGTGACCACCTCCTTGTTGTGTCTCCCAGAATGCGTAATGCACACAGGGGGAGCCCTGTGGCCATCTGGACACACTACAGAAACTTTTCTGCAAAGGAACATGAAGCCCTTCCCAAAGACTCTGCTCTTGGATTCCCTGGACAGACAGCTCAGATTACAACCATGGACAGCTCTGCCCAGAGAGGATTGTAGAGTCTTCCCTCCAAAGAGTCATTCCTAACAGCTTGTTACTTGCTCCTAGCTGACATGATTCTGAGGGCAGCACATACTTGAGAAGTGCATTCCACTAGAGGAAACAGGAAAAGCCCAGAAAGGGTGGGCAGGATAGTGTCTGTTTGGGCTTTCATCATCAGGGTCCCTTGAACAAGCCCTTCTTGTTTCCCATCTCAAAAATGGGAATAAAATACATTTTTAGTAAAACACCTTAAAAATCCTTTGTTGAAAAATGCCATAGAAGAAAGACGTATTATCCTCATCATCTACTGAACCTTTGTCCCCTTTTTTTCACGTCTCAAGGGAAATAATAAATTGACATATTTTTCTATCATCAGTGTTCCTTTTAAGACCTCAGTGTGGCTTCACTCCATTACTTCTCACACTTATCCCCATGAAAAACACAAAGTGGGGACAACCTGAAAGTGAGGGGGGGTGTATGTGTGGGAATAATTGAACAGAAAGGGCAGCAGTGGTTAGACTGTTGTTTAACATGGAAGCTCTCAGGCAACCCATCATCAGCCTCTCCTATAGGAGCCAAACCAGGACAAAAAAATAAAAATAAATAAACACCGAAAAGAACAAAATGGACCCCTCCTTCCTGGATTCTATTTGAAATAGGCTGCTCTGAGGTTAAAAGTACAGAGATTGTTTTCTTGAGTGGCTATATGATTGTAGATCATCGATGTACTGCTCTCTTCTCTTCCATAGGAACCCAATGTTGCTAGCGATATTGCTAAATCGTTACTTTCATTGGAAAGGCTACACTGAAAAAACTGACTCCTTTGGATGCCCCTGAATAGCATTATAAGATAGTTTCCTTTTCCTTTTGTTCTTAAAGAAAAAAATAAACTGGCCTTAAAAACAAAATCCAATGTCTAGAAAGAAAAGGTGTGATTTTGGAATCGTAGGTGAAAAGGAATTTTGATTTCTTACAAAATATCTTGAAATCTCCTTTTTTTCAACTTATTTATATTTCTTTGTTTCCAATAGGGTTGAGTGGGCCAGGATGGTTTCAGAGGAAGGAAAAAGTTAAGGGCAGAAAAAGTAAAGTTCAGATAAAGAGATCCAGGTAACTGATAAGCTGGAGAGGGTCCAGAGAGGTTCAGTAGGATGATGAAGAGTCTCAAGATTATGCCATATGTGGATCAGTTGACAAACTTGAGGATTTTTAGCCTGAAAATGAGAAGATCAGAGGAAAGGTGAGGAATGACAGATCTTTTAAGTATATGAAGGACCATTATATGGAAAAGATAAGACTTATTCTGCTTGACCCCAGTGGCCCAAGTCTGGGTCAACTGGTGCTTCTAAACTGCCTCTTATAGAAGCATTATTCATGTTTATCTCCCTATGCATAAAGATAGCCCAGGGTTCTGTTCTAGTCCCTCTTCTTTCACTACCTGTCTCTCTTGGTATGTAAATCAGCTCTCATAGGCTCAAATGTCATCTCTATGCAGATGACTCTCAGAAAAAGAGCTAGAAATACATGCGTACATATGTGTGCTATATAATATAGATGCACACACAAATAAGGTTGATTTGTAGATAAACATATACATATGTACCAATACCTATATGTATTCAAATATAAACGTATGTATCTATATCTATAAACAAATTTATATATAATATATTGACATCTCTATGTATTTTACATATCATATATATGCATCCATATTTGTATCTATATCTGTCTAGGAATCTTTTGCATAGTGATGACATTTGGATCTCTGATATATTTATTTATCTATATGTATATCTATAGCTGAGTCACCTGTGTAGAGATGTCACTTGAACCCAAGAAATATCTATATCTATCTGCATCTAGAGGTACACCTACACCTATATCTAGATCTACATTTACATCTAAGCCTCATTTTTCTCTTGAATTCCAGTTCCCAACAATTCCACCTTCCTATTAGACATTTCTACCTGGCTATGTCATACTCAACACATTCAAATCTGCCCTACATACATTCTCTCTATACCATCTCCTCCTCTCAATTTCCCTGTTTCTGTCCAAGGTATCACCATTCTTCTAGTCACCACAGTTGATAGTCTAGGGATTCTCCTTGATTCTGAACTCTCACCATACATGTTGAATTGGTGTCAAGTCTCACTAATTCTACTTCCTGAACATCTTCTACATCCATTCCCTTCTCTCCATCCATATAACCATTGCCTTGGTCCATGCTGTGCTATTTCCCCCTTGGACTACTGCAATAGACTGGATGATGTACCTGCTCTCAGCCTCCCTGCTTCCATTCTTCTGTTCTCCATAAAGCTGACAAATTGATATTCCTTTTTTTTTAAAAATATATTTTATTTGATCATTTCCAAGCATTATTCGTTAAAGACATAGATCATTTTCTTTTCCTCCCCTCCCCACCCCCTATAGCCGACGCGTAAGTCCACTGGGCATTAGATGTTTTCTTGATTTGAACCCATTGCTTTGTTGATAGTATTTGCATTAGAGTGTTCATTTAGAGTCTATCCTCTGTCATGTCCCCTCAACCTCTGTATTCAGGCAGTTGCTTTTTCTCGGTGTTTCCACTCCCATAGTTTATCCTTTGCTTATGAATGGTGTTTTTTTCTCCTGGGTCCCTGCAAGTTGTTCAGGGACATTACACCACCACTAATGGAGAAGTCCATTACGTTTGATTATACCACAGTGTAGCAGTGTCTGTGTACAATGTTCTCCTGGTTCTGCTCCTCTCGCTCTGCATCACTTCCTGGAGGTTGTTCCAGTCTCCATGGAACTTCTCCACTTTATTATTCCTTTTAGCACAATAGTACTCCATCACCAACATATACCACAGTTTGTTCAGCCATTCCCCAATTGATGGGCATCCCCTCGTTTTCCAGTTTTGGGCCACCACAAAGAGCGCGGCTATGAATATTTTTGTACAAGTCTTTGTGTCCATTATCTCTTTGGGGTACAGACCCAGCAGTGCTATGGCTGGGTCAAAGGGTAGATATTCTTTTAGCACCCTTTGGGCATAGTTCCAAATTGCCCTCCAGAATGGTTGGATCAGTTCACAACTCCACCAGCAATGAATTAATGTCGACAAATTGATATTCCTAAGCGATAAATCGGACAGTTCACTTCTTCATCCAAAAACTGAAAAGGCTTAGTATTTTCTTTATGATAAAACACAAATTTCTCTGTTTGGCATTTAAAACCCTTCATGATCTGGATCTAATTTATCCTTTAAGGCTGATTGCATTATTCACCTTCACATTCTCTATGATACAAAATGGTCCACTCTTAGCTGCCTATACATGGCATTTGTACAGGCTGTCTCCAATGTTTAGAATGTCCAGATCCTCATTTCTGCCATTTGAATCCCTGGATCCCTTCAAGGCTGGAGGATCAAGGTCTACCCTCTGAAGAAAAAACTTATGGATTCTCCCTCTCATTAATATTATTCTTTAGCATTGAATAATGTATGAATTCAATGTCAAAACTAAGAAGGCTTGAGTTCAAGTCCCTCCTCTGACCTAGATTGACTAGTGACTATGGCAATTAATGTAATCTCTCAGTGTTTTAAATAACTGTATAAAACTATCAGATGTAGAGAAGGTACTAATATATACCGGTAAAGGCAGCTTCCTCATCTGGGAGTTCCATATACTTATGAAATAATAGATCTAGTCCTTATTCTTAATTCTTACATTTGATTTTCTGTGTTCATATTATATCCCATATCTCCCCAGAAGAATGAAGGCTCCTTGATAGAAGGGCCTGCTGGGATTTTGGCTTTGTATATTCAGTACAATAAAAGGTACAATTTTTGCTTTTTTTTTGGACCAGAGGTGTGATTTCATTAGTATAGGTGTAGGAGAGAGAGAATGTGTAGGAGACTTTATAAAGAAAGACAGAGTGAACAAAAAAGTGTCTCTAGATTCCAGGGACAATAGGAGATGCTGTCTGAATCTGGTCAGTGGAATTATATGCAACGCCTGCTCAATTACAGAGAAAATTGCAACTGCTTCTTAACTAGTCTCTTGGTCTCAAGTCTCTTCCCTCTCCAGTCCATCCACAAACTTTGCCAAAGCAGAGAACTAAATGTGTCATTCCTCTGCTCAATAAAAATCACTGGTTCCATATCTCTTCTAGGATCAAATATGAACTACCCTGTTTAGACTTCAAAGCCCTTAACATTCTGGCCCCAAACTATCTTTTTCCAGTTTCACTTTTCCTTCTATACTCTGCAATCCAGTCAAACTAATCTTTACCCTTTTATCACACATGAAACCCTATCTCCCATGCCTGGAAATCCCTCCCTCCTTAGCTCTCTCTCAAAGAAGTACTCTCTTCCTTCAAGATGTAGCCAGGCTCATCTTCTGCTTGAAGTCTTTCCTGAACCAACAACTGCTGATGCTCTCCCTTCCAAACTTCCTTATAGTTTAATATTTTCTTTTTATTTTATTCTCTTTATAATCACACACACACACACACACACACACACACACACACCATAGTGCCTGGCACATTGTAAGCACTATATACATGTTAGCTATTACTTGTAGTAGTATTATTTAGTTCACTATATTTATTCTTGTGTATTTATTTATGGACTTCAATCAGCAAGGACTTACCATGTTCTTATAATGTGCCAGACACTGTGGGAATACAGAGAAAGAGCAAAACTAGTCCTTTTCATGATAAAGAGCTAACCCTTCAATGGGGGAGACTATATACACTCACCCACATTGATACACACATTATATATGTGTGTGTGTGTGTGTGTATGTATATATCAGGGGATTCAAAATAAATACAGAATTTGCAGAAAGTAACTTTAGTTGGTATAGGGCTAGCAGCTGTAGGACGAAGTAGAAGTGGGGAGGAAAGATCTTCTGAAAGGGAGATAGAGAATATGTATTTCTATTGTGCCTACCATGTGCCAGGCACCAGGCTGGGCATTTTTACAAATGCCATCTCATGGAAGCCAAGAAAGATAAGTCCTATTTTGATTCTCATTTTATAGGTCAGGAAACTCAGGCAAAGGTTAGGTGACTTTTCAAGGATCACACAGCTGAGTATAAGAGCAGATCTGAACTCAAGTCTTTCTAATTCTGGGCCAGGTACACTGTGCACTATGGTGTCACCAGCTTTCTCCTGGCAGAGGTGGCACTTAAAGGATATAATATTCACTCACTTATGTTGAGTTGTTGACTGCTGGAGACTGCAGTCTGAGTTTGGATAGTAGAACTCCTTATACACCTGCCCAGCCAGGGAGTGACTGTTGCTTGAACTCAGTCAGTAGAACTTCCTTAATTGTAATATCCAAGGTGCAAGGAAGCATGAGGGGTATCAGATAGTTCAATGGTGTCAGATTCAAATAGAAACAGATGCCTCAAGGCTGAGTTAAAAAACCCCACAAAGTAACAATAACTATTATATTTTCTTTATATTAATTGAATAATATTAAATTAATACAATAAATATATTATTTATTTAAATATATTCCAACTACACTTGGAAAGTTTTGTAGATCCCATGTGCATTTGAAACCTCTGGGAATTGGGAGATGGCTTTTGTCAGGAACTTGAGTTAATACTTGCTTGAGATACATACTGATTGTGTGACCCTGGGCCAGTAGCTTAACTTTTAAGTGTCTTAGCTAACTTCCCTTGTAGAAAAGATGCTTGTCTGCACTAATAAAAGACATTTCTAATGCCTCTGAAATCACAGTTTGGGTGACCAATCTCTAAGACACTAGACCAAGAACAAAATCCCAACACTCTAAGCAACATGTCTAAGAACAATATAAATGAAAAGGGCAGCCCTGGTTGGCTCAGGAGAGCCTCCTTGTAGTTTGAGTCTGCAACTACAAAAGTTTCTCATCTGGGCAAATGCTTCATAAAAACGTTGAAGGAGAATCCCTCCTCCGGTTAAAAAGATGAACACTCCAGTTAAATTTTATCACTTAAAAATTTTTTTTATCTTATTTTATTATCAAAAGAATTTATTTCCAGATATTTCAGTTCCTCCTTTCTCTCCCAATACCAAAGAAAGCTTCATCTGGCAAACAGATTATGCCTTAAATGTTTCCATTTATCAGTTCAGTCTCTAGAGATGAACATTTGCAAATTATTCTTCCAATATTAAATCTGTAGCTGTATATAATGTTCTCTTGATTCTATTCATTTCACTCTTCATTTTTTCATGTAGTTTTTTCCTAGTTTTAAAAAATTTAATCTGCTCATTGATTCTTATGGTACAGAAGTGTGTTTAACCATCCTCCAACTAATGGGCATCCCCTCGACTTCCAGTTCTTTGCCATCACAAAGAGAGCTGCTATAAATATTTTGGAATATAAATATAAATAAATAATAAATAAGTTTCCCAAAGAGATCAGGGGAAAAAGAAAAAAGTCCATATGTTCTAAAATATTTTTAGCCACTCTCTTGTGATGGCAAAGAACTTCATCATTATTAGTAAAATTCTTCTTGCTACCATGCTTGTTGTCCCAGCACCCCTATGATTCAAATCCAGGCAGGCCATTGGGGGCACCAACTGGGACTTCCTATTTAGGAAATTAATTGGCAAGCAAAGAAATATCTTTTCTGCAGAATATAATCTTGGAGAATCACTTGAAGCACAGAGTTTAGATGACTTGCCCACAAACATATAGTCAAGTACTTTATATTTCACAAACAGGACTTGAGCCTGAGATCATTGTAAGACGTCAAATTGACTGTTAAATGCTCACTAAATACATGTTACATTGAATTAATCCAAATTTGCAAAGAGGCAAATGTTAGCTTGGTAAAGAAAAAATTCCTAAAAATTAGAACTTATATGAAAGTGAAACGGGCTGCCTTGGGAAGCTCTCCTATCAAGAGCTAGATGACCTACCTCTACAGAGTTTTTAAAACTCGTTCCCAAGTATTGCCCTCCACTCTACTCCCCATGTTAGAGAAGGCATCATATGACAAAAAAGATATATGTATATATAAAACTATGTCTTGTTTGTTTCTATTTATGAGTTCTTCCTCTGGAGGTGGACATACCTGAGTTATTCTTCAAATAGTATTTCTGTTGCTTTATGTAATGTTCTCTTGGTTTTGCTTATTTCACTCTTCATAATTTCATGTAGGTCTTTCCATATTTTTTAATTAACCTGATACTTTTAAAGGATATATAAGATAATTTGATGAGTGGATTGGATGATTATTAGGATCTCTACAGACTCTGACATTCTTTGTAAATCTGTGCATCTGTTTTAAAACACTATAAAGTCTGAATTGAAGTAGCCAGACAGCAAAAAAAAATACCCACAGGTGCAAGTCTTTATGGAAATCGAGAAATGTTTTGTTGGGGAATAACCCAGGCTATCTCACTTCCTACCTACATTTCCTAGTGTATCCCTCCCCCTTCTCTTCTCAGAGAGTCATTTTGTATAACAAAAAGTTTTTTAAAGGGCAAAAGAAAGTTTAGCAAAACTAACCAACTTATTGAATCTAATAATGTATGAGGGGAGATCAGCACACATCTTTCTGCTATGTCATATTGCCTTCCAAGAAGGAGGAGACAACCCAGATTAAATGTTAAAAATGGGAAATGTTCCATAAAGTCCCAAAATGTTAAATCTTTTTCTCCAGTTTTGGGCACTGTCATCTCTGCTGCTGCTTCAGTTTTACCATCCATCCTTCCTTTGTAGCCTAAGAACCCTCTGCATATTCTGCAGTTCAATCTTCCCATGTTCATCGTCTTCTCCTATTAGATATGAGCCAATAGAGAGTAGGGATTCATCAGTTTTCTATTTATATCCCCAGGACTTAGCAAGGTGCTTGACACCTCTTAGGTGTGTAATAAATAGTTGTTAATATATTCATTCATTCACTCTCCTTATTACTAGATCTAATCCTCGAGCATTTGAGACAAGAAATAGTTTTATTGCAGTTAATCTCATGTATTATATGAAGACCTCTCCTCTACTTACTCTGCCATCTATGGTAAGATGAAAGAAAACTTCAGATGGATAATTTATAGAAACACACTAAGGAAGCAGAGAGAGGTTTTGTGTGTGTGTGTGTGTGTGTGTGTGTGTGTGTGTGTGTGTGTGTGTGTGTGAGAGAGAGAGAGAGAGAGAGAGAGAGAGAGAGAGAGAGAGAGAGAGAGAGAGAGAGAGAGAGAGAGATTGAGAGAGAGAGAGAGATCCTTGGATCTGAATACTAGGGAAAGAAGTTCTAGGGAATCATACCAACTTACACACAAATTTGGGGGCAGGGGCAACCTAGAACAACCACAAGCACAGGACCTTGCTAATACTATGATCCTATTATAGGAGAGAGCATAAATATGCAATGATGGGGATTCTTGCTAAAGAGAACTTTCCCCCTTATTTTACTAAGAAAAAATTATGAAATATTTATTTCTCTCTCTCCCTCCTCCCCACCCCAGTGAAAAAGAAAGAAAAACAAAATTTTGGTAACAAAGATAAAGAGTCAAATAAAACTTAAATCCATCATTAACCCTATCCAAAATTTGGGTTTCATTCTGCACTGAGTCTATACCCTCTCTGACGCTGAAGAGGAAGGGAATCTGCTACATCATCAGTTCTCAGAATCCTAGCTTATCCTTGCATTATAAAGAGTTCTTAAATCTTTCAAAACTATTTATCCTTATAATATTATTGTCATTATGTAAATCATTCTCCTGGTTCTGCTTACTTCACTCTATCATTTTATACAAACTTCACACACTTTTCTGAAACCATCACTGTTGTGATATATATATATATATATGTATATGTGTATATATATTTAAAACCCTTATCTTATGTCTTGGAATCAATACTAGGTATTGGTTCCAAGGCAGAAGAGGGGTAAGGGCTAGGCAATGGGGGTTAAGTGACTTGCCCAGGGTCACACAGCTGGGAAGTATCTGAGGCCAGATTTGAACCTAGGACCTCCCATCTCTAGGTCTGACTCTCAATCCACTGAGCTACCCAGCTGTCTCTTGTGATATATATTTTTAAACCCTTACCTTCTGTCTTAGAATCAATACTAATATAAGGAAGAAGGCCTAGGCAATGGGGATTAAGTGACTTCTCTGAGATCACATAGCTAGGAAGTGTCTGAGGCTAAATTTGAACCCAGGTGCACCTGACTCCAGGTCTGGTGCTCTATCCACTATGTACCTAGATGTCCTTCTTTCATCATTTCTAAAGGTATAGTAATATTGTTGGTCAGGATTTCTCTGATGCTTAAAAAAAGCATTACCTTCCATCTTAGAATCAATACTGTATATTGGTTCCAAGGCAGAAGAGCAGTAAAGGCTAGTCAGTGGGGGTTAAATGACTAGCCTGGGATCACAAATCTAGAAAGTATCTGAGGTCACTTTTGAATCCAGGACCTCCCATCTTTAGGCCTTGTTCTCAATCCACTAGACACCTAGCTGGCCCTCGCTGATGCTTTCTTACAATTTAATTTAACAAATATTCATTAACAAATAACTTAACTTAACAAATATTCATTAAGTGATTATTATAGGTAAAGCACTGAGTTACAGATTTTCAAAGTCACAGAAAAAAAGAATTACTGTTCCCAAGGAGATTATATTCTACTAGGGATGGCAGTGAGAATGCGCCATGAAAGCAGATACATAAATATACAATGATTGAAGAGTGGGGGAGAGAATCCCAAGAGCTAGAGAGACATGAAAACCTTTAAAGAGATCATAGAATTGGAGCTGGGTCTTTAAGGCAGCTCACGACTGGAAGGCATAGAGGTGAGGTCTATATTCAGTTACTCTGGCTGCTAGTCACTCAAAGCAACTGGATTTACCAGCACCACCCCCTCCCTCCAAGAATGGCTGCACTTATGGTCTCCATTGTGGCCTACATCATGATGGTGCCCAGACGGAGCTTCCCCTCAATCAAAGTTTTTCTGTTATTATAGATGATTTGGGGAGTTCCTACACTTCTATGATTGCATTTGTGGCTGGGAGGTGTCTCCTTTGATGAGGAGTTTGTCCTAATCAATGCTGTCAATACCACTAGACCACATGAAGTCCGTACTTATTTAGCACCTCCTCTTCACCAATACCATGCCCTCCAGGTACTGAGTAACCAAAAACAAAATATTCCCTACCATCAGGGAGCTTATATTCTTTATGGGAAACATCTAAGTAGATACGAGAAGTGAAACTTGGTGACTCTTCCTTGAATACTCCTGAATTGGCTCCTTTACTACTTTATTTTTCTAATTTAGAGACTAATTTATCTGAAAAAAAATTCAGACAATAAATTACCTAGCCATCTCCATGGAAGTGATTTTAATGATCATAGGACTGTAGAGCCAGAAGAAAGTGGAAATATCTCATCCAATCACTTCATTTTACGATGGAGGAAGCTGCCAAGCCAAGAAAGCTGGAGAGTTGCTCAGAATCATAATGGTAATAAGTAACAGAGTTGAGATTCAAACCCAGAACATTTGGCTCCAATACTGGAGCTTTAGCATACCAAATAATTGAATGAAACAAATAGAAAAATAAGATAGTTTCTGTTCTTAAGGAGTTTGCATTCTAATAGTGGAGATAATACACATGGAAGTTTTCAGTTGTGAGTCAGATGGAAAGGTGCCATGATCCTGAGGGTTTAATAGAAAAATAAATGGCAGTGTCTCCTCTTTAATATAATTTCCCCTGGTAAAATCATATCAATCTCTGAGGCTTTACCATCTGAAATGAGAATTCTGGGTTGCCTCCATCAAGTTCTGAAGGGAGATGGTGGGGGTCATGTGGTGGTGGGGGTCTTGTCTTCTGGCACATGCTGCCTCCTGGATTTCCCTTATCTGCTGGGTGTCCTGCTGTGTCAGCCTCCTAAGGAGCAGACCTGGAGTGCCTCACTTTATCCCAGGTCACAGAGCACATAGCAAAGCCAGGATCTAGGTTCCAGAAAGGAGTACTACACAGCTATTCCTTCATTTAAATGACTATGAAATGCTTCAAAATATGGCATGATTTCAACTGTTAGCTGCTTCCGTGCAAATCTCCTTACAATTTAATAGTTGATGCCTCATAAAGTGCTTAATCTCTCTTTTTAGTGAAAGGTAATTCTGTTTGGCAACAGGAGGTCTATATAGTTATATAAGTGGCCTGCTAGCATATCCACTGTTACAATCTACTCTACTTAGCCAAAAAAAAAAAAAAAGAAATATTTGGCCCTCTAAGCATCTTTAAACACGAAGGCAGATTTATAAATCAACAGCCTTTCTATGATAGTGAAGCATCCATCTTCATTTTAAATTCTCCTGATAGAAGTGATAAGCCTCATGTTTACATTTCTATTTATTTCTCCTGCAATGTAATTCTCTGAAAAATGATATTCGGAGACAATGTTACAGATAAAGTTTTTGAGGTTACAGTAATTAGTGGAAACCTCAATTTACTGGGAGGCAGGAGGAACAGAAGAGGGTATTTTGCCTAACTGAAATGTTCTAGTTCTTGCAGAATGAATCAGAAGAGCATGGCACTCCCTCTTCCTCTAATATACTTGGAAAGGGGATGTGATATTATCGGAGGAAATTTGGGGTAAGGGACAGTGAATTGTACTTGGATTCCAAAAAAAATGTGAATTCAAATCTTCCACCAGATACTTACTAGTGACATGATCTGGGACAAGACAGTTAATCTCTCAGTTTCCTTTTTTTGTAAAATGAGTGGTTTAAGCTCACTTGGCCTCTAAGGTCCCTTCTAGCTTTAAATCTATGATACTGTGACAAATGGGACTGTGGTACTCCAGGTCAACTTGCCAGGAGTGAGGGAAGGGTTAGGAAGGCATTGGTTCATATCCCACTTCTGACACTTATAATGATGTGACTCTGAACAAGCCACTTAACTAAGTTTCCTGATCTGTAAAACGAGGCTCTTCCCTTCTTGTTCCCACTCTATCATCCTGTTTTCCCAAGCCCCCAGATGAAATAACATATGTACGGCATTTTGCAAACCTTAAAATGCTATATGAATGTTAGTGATGATCATTATTAATTTGATATTATCTTTGTGACCAAAATTTAGCATTTATCAGTTTTGCTAAAGTTTTTGTATTCCTGAATCCTGGCACAGGATATAACTTTAAAGGTCACAAAACAACCAATTCCTCTTTCATTCCCACATAACATACCTTGTCATGGCTTCTTCTGACATTGTGCTCGTGCTGTGCAGTTTAAAATCATGTACATGAGATTTAGGCAACAAGGATGTTGTAGCCAGTGTATTTTTGCTACTTAAAAAATGATGGTACCTACATCTCAACACAAGACTATTAAAATATGGATTTCTCAAAGGCAAGTCTTCAACCTAATTCAATTTAACCAACAAATGTTGATTATTAAAAGCCTGCTGTGGACACTAAATTCCTGTGGGATTTCATAAAAATCACTTGATTTCTCTGGAATTCAGCTTCCTTGTCTAGAAAATGATATGCTATACATGCTATCTTTTATGTAGACATTTTGGCATCATGCTCCCTGAAATAATATTAATTAATATAAGCCTGAAAATAAAACTGACATCAGAGAATTGATGACTTATCTTTAGCTTGCTGGTTTATCATCCCTATCATGCCCTTATATCATGATGCTTTTCAAAGGTTCTGTGATAGGCCCCCTACTTTTCTCTTTAGATACATTCTCTTAGTGGCTTCTTTAGCTCCTGTGGATTTAACTATCATCTCTATGGAGATGAGTCTCTGATCCATATGTCTAGACCCAGTCATACTCTGAGCTTTAGCCCTGCATCAACAATTTCCTTTTGGACATTTAAAATGGTTGTCATAGAGACATTGTCTTTAGCCCCAAACTTCCCTTTCTTCCAAGTTTCTCTATTTTTGTCAAAATTGTTGTTCAGTCCTTCCAGCTGTATCTGACTCTTCTTGACTCCATTCATGGTTTCCTTGGCAAAGATACTGTAGTCTTTCTCCAGCTCATTTCACAGATGAGGAAATCGAGGTACACAGGATTAGGCGACTTTTCCAAGGCCAAGTAAGTATCTTTCTGAGACCAAATTTGAACTCAGGTATTCCTGATTCCAAGTCCAGGGCTCTATCCACTGTACTACCTACCTGCCATTTTTGTCAGAGGCATCACCATTATTCCAGTCTCTCCTTCCTAACCTTAGTGTTATCTTTGACACCTCACTGTCCCTCACCCTATATATCCAATTACTTGTCAAATTTTGCTGTTTCTAACTCAATAATATTTCTCAAATTTTATCTCTCCTTTCTACTTATTCAATGCCATGTTCTTTTAAGCCCCTATCATCTCTCACTTAAGTAATTAACAATAATAGCTTCCTAATTCATCTCTTTGTTTCCAATCACTTCCCAGTTCAGAGTGCCCTACATGCCGACCCCAAAGAGATTTTCTTTAAGTGAAATTCTAACCATGTTACTGCCATTCTTAGTAAACTCCAGGAGCTCCCTATTGTCTCTAGGATCAAATATTAAATTCTCTGTGATTTTAAAATCACAGTCCAGTCTCAATTTATCTTTCCAACTTCACTGTACATTTTTCCACTCCCTTCCCCACACTTCTGTATTCTACATTCCAGCAAACTGGCCTCCTCTCTTGTCTTATCATATGAAAATCCATCTCTTAACTCCAAGTCTTTGCACTGATCACCCCACACCCCTAGAATGAACTCTCTTCTTGCCTCTATCTCAAGGAATACCTCTTTTCCTTCAAAATCCACCTCAAACACTATTTTCTACTTGAAACTTTTTGGGATTTTCCCAAATGCTAGTTCTCTCCCTTCTAAACTACCATTTCTTACAATTATTTTGTTTATATTATTTATATATTATAAAGAAATACACATTTACTTATATTTACATATTTATTCTCTTTGTGTTTATCAGGCATCTATTTCATATTACTTGTCTTTTCCATTAGGACATACCCTCTTCCTAAGTAGGTATTGTGCCAGTCAATGCATTTGTATTCCCAGAATCTACCATGGTCCCTGGAAAATAGAAGGTGTTTAATAAATATATGTTTAATGACAACTGTTTTTGTAAGTCAACACCTTTTATCACTGTTTGGTGTCATTTCTTCCATGGATTTTATTTGTGTTTTTTCCTTCACTTTTTCTATATAAATTGCTCTGATCACATCAGATTTTATTGTGTTTTATTTGGACAAAGGGTGCTGTCATAGAAGTTGTGGTATTTACTAGCTCTATGTTTCTAACTTTGACTTTCTTGGGTTTTAGGCTGAGGAATGGGACCACTAGATCAAGGAGTATGGATAGTTAGTCGCCTTTCTAACATAATTCTAGATTGATACCTAGAATGGTTGGGCCACTTCACAGTTCTACCACAATGAATCAGTGTGCCTTTCTTTCTATGGCTCATTTAAATCCATCTTTATTCATCAATTCCACAATTTCAGATATCAGATTTTTATTGGTGATACTGATACAAATGTGTTCCATTCCACCATTTCTCCTTTAAGAGTTTCTTCAAAATTTTGTAGTCTGCACAGTTTTCCATTTCATTTAACTAGTTTCCAATTCTCATCTTGTTTGTCAAGCTGTTAGTGTATAAAAGCCCAGATACTTGTACTGTCTAGGCTACTGACAACTTTGATACCTCAAGAAGTTATAATTTTACAGGCATGCCAAAGGTCACAGCCCCTGTATGACATTAGGCTCTGAGGGGTCTGAGATTTTCTGGACCTAAAAATGTATCTATCCATGTCTAAACCAGTGAATCACTATTCTGGGTTTAAATCAACTGATCTTCAGAATAAAGAGAGTCTATCATGTGGCCTATATTGTAAGTTTTTCTGGCTTGGCAAGACCAGACAAAATTTGTGCTCTTCTTATGTGGTCTTCTAAATTCCAATATCACTTCCATGTTATGAAGTGTCAGTGGGAACATTTATTGATGTTAAATGTTAAATCATCCCACAGGCAACCGAGAAACTGAACATAATATCTTTAGCAAGACTGCCAATGATTGTGAAGAACACTACAATCAGTAATGCTCTTTTTTAAAAAAGTAAATTTATTGATGCATAGGTCAAAGAAATCCAAACCAAAAGCATTATAAAAGCTAAAACATAATGTACTTTTTGCTCCTACCTTGTGATCAAAACTTACCTTTTATCTTAGAGGAAAATTAGATTGGTCTGATAGAATGGGTCCCTATAGTTCAAGAAAGTCATTTTAATATTTTCTTAGAGTAATTTCCTAATGACTGGTAAACTGATTTCTTGGTGAAAATTCAAATGTATTTTTCCAGGTTTGACTTATCAGTTCTAGAACGATCTAAACAAATAGCATTAGAAAACTCAACTGTAAATGTAAATGGTGTTCCATTACTCCCTGAATGGTTAAAGGACAAATTTAAAATATTCTGAGTTCATTGAAAGTACAACACAGTTCATAGAATGGAGGAATAAGAGTTGCTTTCTTGTTAATTGATAAAGGAATGAAACTTAAGAATGGAGATTCTCAGTCATTAGAAATGTCCAATTTACTTGTTCACTACAGGGGTGGTCATCTAAATACATCTCAGAAGTTAAATAATCAATATTTTTAGTTATAAATCAGAAACGTAAAAATAATTTCTCTGATGTTTCAAGTATCAAATCATCCATGAAGCAAAAAATCACTACAATTTATTTCTATCAAAGAAGTATTTGTCATTACTTTATCACCCACTTTTTTTTTTAGTAAAAGGGGAATTAAACTATTACAGGACACCTTGTTAAGTAATTATATAGCAGCCTCCTGGTGCAATTAAATAGCCATCAGTCCCTGCAGCTGAGAAATTTCAGGTAATTATTCCAAGATAATTTAATAGGAGAATTACTGTATTCAAGCAAGCATTAGCTAGTAATCTACCTCAATTAAAGCATCCAATTAATTTCAGAACCTTGACAACAGTAGCCTTTTTCAAAACTATCCTCCTCTCATTTGATGCTGCAGATGTAATATTCTTTAAACATCCTATAAAGTTATTTACTTTGTGAAAAGGTGTTGTTACTGACATTCTAGTGTCCTGGGAAATAAGACAAGCCAGGATACAAATGTCCTGATTTTTGTGATCTGGCCTCTGTCCAATGTTGCCCTTTGTTAGAACACTAAAGTATGTGCATACAGCCTTTAGCATGGCCTTCCCCAGGTGGAGCAAAGAATGCCCCATTCATGGATAGCTTTAAGAAAGAGTTTCCCCTTGGAAGAAGGTTAAACCATTCAACAAAAAGCAATGTGCCTCCTGGTTGTATTTATTTTGTGAAGTTGGGAGTCCAGATTGGGGAAGGGTGGATGATAATAACCTAGACTGGATCTGGAGCTCTGGTCCATATTCTTCTTTGCATACTTCTCTGATTCTAACACAAATGAGATGATTATAGTCATTGAGTCAATCAATAAGCAAATATTTATTAGGCACCTATCGTGTGCTAGGCTCTAGGTTCACAAGACAAAAATTCTAACAATCCTTTTCTCAAAGGACTTATAATCTAAGGGAAATAACTTGTACACAAGCAAATGTGTGTTTAGTGTAAACAAGGTAATTATAAAGTATTTTGGAGAAAGAAAAGGGTTTAACAACTAGGGGATCTAGAAAGGACTCAAAATAGGAGATGGCATTTGAGCTAAACTTTGAAGAAAAATCTAAAGATTCTAAAGTAAAGGCGAGGAGGGCATGCATTCTGGGTGTGGAGGACAACCTGTGCATCCAAAAGTTAGAGAAGTTAATATGGAAATAGATCTCAATCAATGACACATGTAAAACCCAGTGGAATTACTCGTTGGCTATGGGGGAGTAGGGGAAGGAGAGGAGGGAAAGAACATGAATTATGTAACCATGGAAAATACTCTAAATTAATTAATTAAATAAATTTTCAATTAAAAAAACAAAAAAGGTAGAGAACTAATTGTTGGAATATCATGTATGAAGCATAACAAGGAGACCGTTTGGTTAGGACAAAGATGGGATGAAAGAGTATAATGTGTAATAGGGTTGGAAGGGTAGGAGGTTTGAAGCCATGTTATGAAGAGATGAATCACCTGTTTTGAATCTGCCAGAAATAAATGTATATTGAGGAACAAATGTCTACTGTGATATCCCGCCCTGAGACTAGGTTATAAAAGCAGTTCATGGAGACAGCTGGGTGGATCAGTTGATTGAGAACCAGGCCTAGAGCTTGGGTTAAAATCTGGCCTCAGACACTTCCCAGCTGTGTGACCCTGGGCAAGTCACTTAACCCTTATTGCCTAGCCCTTACCACTCTTCTGCCTTGGAACCAATGCATATATTGCTTCCAAGACAGAAGATGAGGGTTTAAAATAAATACATAAAAGCATTTCATTGTGAGGTCTGTGATAATTGGGTCATCATTTTGGCTCTGTGCAATAGGCAGGCTCATATAAAGTGCTTTACAGAAATAATCAACATTAAGCATGTGAGATGGAAAG
Organism: Monodelphis domestica; assembly: GCF_027887165.1. Lineage (NCBI taxonomy): Eukaryota > Metazoa > Chordata > Mammalia > Didelphimorphia > Didelphidae > Monodelphis > Monodelphis domestica. The sequence goes on along the minus strand of NC_077234.1, from coordinate 43,851,933 downwards.
ATGATGACTTTTCTCAACCCATGTAAACTGCGGCACAATGGCAGGAGCATGAAAATTGAAATTAGAATCATAGGACCTCAGAATTGGAGCAGAAGACAGAAGCCTTTAGTTCTTACACCTGTTAGAGAATTCTGTCCACATTGCCAACCAGTGGCCAACTAGCCTGTGTTTGAATACCTCCTATGAGGAAGAACCCATTATCTGCCAGTTCAATGGATTCTACTTTTGGATAGGTGGGATTGATACATTTTCTTTATATAAAAACCTAAATCTGCCTCTCTTCAGCTTTTCCTTTTGGTTCTGCTCTCCAGAGACCAAGGAGATCCAATCTAATCTCGCTTCATAGGATATCTCTTCCCACACCTGAATCACGATCCCTGGGGTCTGATTCCTTGCTCTGATAATTATGTGACCTTGGGTAAATCAATCCATCTCTCCAGACCTCAGTTTCCGTGACAAGTTTAGACTAGATGCAAAGTTCCCATCCTATGACCCTAATCCATGACCACTAAAGTAGAGAAAAAGAAACCACATTTCCCCAACCCATGATACACTAAAGGAACTACTTGGAAAGACCTGGAACATGAGGATATCAGGAAAGGAAATAGCTTCAGTGCAAAGGTAACCTGATAGCTATCAGAAATAGATTCTGATTATGACATTATCTCCACTTAACTGAATGTAATCTCCTTTTGATAAGTTCTTCTACTAGTGGTAGGGCAATTTATCAAATCATCAAAACTGTAGCACCTTTTTTTTTTTTTTGTAAACAGTGAATGGCTTATTGTCTAAATAGGGTTTTTTTGGTTTGTTGTTTAATTTTCTCTGACTATGTGTCTTTACACTAATTTAAGGTTCAGGGAGTATAGGATAGAGAGGCTTGGTTTGGTTTTTTTTTTGTTGTGTTTTTTTTTTTTGCTCAAGGAGTATGACTTTAGATTCTGGCTCACTCTGATTTCAAAGGAAAGGATTTTTGAATTTAGGGTCTCAGACTAAAGATTGGGAGCTGCTGTTAGAAACTATTAGTATGGCAAGTACAATGTTGATCCATACTCTGGACATGCACATCACATCTTGCTTCGTTTTCTCCTCCTGTAAATTGACAATTTTACTGCAGTTTGAAAAAGGTTAGGAAACTCTGAGCTAAACAAATCTCCTTTTCCTTGTTTAATTATGATTAACTGATGGGGGAGAATAGCCTCTCTGGGGGGAAAAGAAGAGCAGCATTAATAGAGTATCCAGTGATACGTCTCAATGACTTCAAACAATTCTACCTAATCTTGAAGAAAAATCAATAAAACATACCAAGAGGTAAAAATCAAATAAACATCCCATACAGGAATCAATTGGGTGCCCTCCCATCCACCAGAAAATCAGCGTAAATCTATCGATATAACTGGAATCACGACATCTAAGGCTGCTGCATTGTAAATTACATGAGCCAAATCAGTAATTGGCAATATTTCCTGTCTCGAGTGACAATCCTCTTGGCATCCAGAGCCAAATTATATGTGTAGCAAGCCCCCAATCACAAGTTTACTCCCTGCACAATGATTAGAGCAGGTAAGGATTCAGAGAAAATAACTGCAAGGTACCTAACGGATTTAATTCGCTCCGCTGTGGCACCTCTTGCTGTTCTAATTATCATTTCTTTTGGAGTTACCTGTAATTTTCTTTTAGTACCACAAATGGTACACTTTGTTTTCTTAACATTTCTTAGGAGTCTGTTATTAATCAGTCATTTTTCTACATTGGGGGAAAAATCTTTCAGAATATTTAATAATTAAAATAATAAAAGGGGAAAAATCCTAAAGGGCTTTGCACTGCTGAAAATTTACCACATGACCCCCAGAAAGCAGTCCATAATGGACTAATAAAAGATGAAATCATTTGAGTATTAATGTGGACCCCTAGGGAACCCCATCACCATCACTAATAAGGCAGTCTTGGGGCAGCACAATTAGGTACTCAGATAAAATAACCTGCTTTACCAAGAACAGACCTACACATCATACAAGAAAATTCTCAGCAGCTCTGATGTATCAGCCTATGGCAAACACTCAACTGCAGCCAAGAGCTAAGAATTGACATAACATTATGTATCTGCCATTTTTCAAAGGTCCCAGAGCAGAGACCAAGGTATAGGATCAGAGCACTGAATAAGATCTTCAGAAGCCTTCAAGCTACCCAGCCACACCCATGTCCCCATTTCAAGTAGGCTGACCAAAACAGTTTTGAATAGCTGAAGAGGATCATGGAATTTGGAGTAGAAAGAGAACTCCAAAATGGCATAGCCCAAGCTCCTCATTTTACAACATAGGAAATAAAGAGTGAGTGGAAGTGATTTGCTCAACATCTCAAGGGTTAGAAGCTCAACATCTCTTCCTCCATGACAGATGGAGAGAGGGACAGACAGACAGACAGACAGACAGAGCCAGGGATAGAGAGAAAGAGGCAGAGAGAGAGACAGAGAGATCTTGTCTCCTCTCCAGATTCTAAGATCCTGGCAGGGGGAACTATTTCTATTTTTGCCATTGTACTCCTAGTGGAATTAAGTACTAGGCTCACTGGAGGTACTTAATTGATTGGAGGATTTAACTTCCTTCTAGTACTTAATAAATCTTACTTTCTAAAAGTTCTCCTTTCTAGTTTTTAAACCTCTGACCTAGACTTTCCTTATATACCAAGGCAGTTATCGACAGAACCAAAAATCTGTACATACAACAAACAATGCATAGGAGCACTTTTTGTAGTTTGTAAGGAAGCTAGAAACAAGGCAGCAAATGGATTAGGAAATGATTGGACAAATAATATTGCATTATAAGTCAGGCAGTCAGCAAGCATCAATAAGGAACTTGGGGCTTGGAGAAACATGGGAAGACTTAAGGAAATTAATTTGGAACAAAGTAAGCAGAACCAGGAGAACCACTTATGTAATTACTGTATTCATGTAAAGAAAACCACCCTTAGAGACAAGCAGCTGTATGTCTGTATGCATGTACATATATACACATGACACACATATATATGTGTGTATATCTAAGTAGTATGTGTGCACATATATGCATATATTATAATATTATAAGTGGGCAGTCCTGGAGTCAGAAGGACCTGAATTCAAATCTAACTTCAGATACTGTGTGACTCTGGGTTAAGTCACTTAACCCCGTCTACCTCTGTTTTGTCATCTGTATAATGAGATGGGTTAGGAAATGGAAAACTATGACAGTATTTTTAAATGGTAATTAAATAAATTCCTTTAAAAGGGGTATACACATACATGCATACACATATACATATATATGTACCCAATAATTCATCTTTAATGTCATCATGTTCTTCAGGCAATTGTTTAGATATTAGAGATTATGGTTTCATAGGATAATTATACTTAGTCTAAGTCCTTCACATTGTGAAAAGATGAAGTAACCGAGGTCTAATAAAAGCTAAATGACTTACACAAGATCCCCAAAACAGCGATAGAGTCGAGATTTGAACTCAATGCCTCTAATCCTAAATTCCTGGGACCAATACTCTTGGGACTTGAGTCCAGTCATAGGAACCTAGATTGCTTCCCGAATGGACCCTATGAGTTTGATTCCAACCCCTTCACTTTACAGATACAGAGAAGAAGACCTAAAGAAAGGAGTCATAACAGAGTTTGGAGACAGATCCTTCTTTGCAATACTTCAGGATACCTCTCTTGCTTTTAGCCTATAAACCTCTCTCTTTCCATGAAACAATATTTTCTAAATGAACTGCAACTTTGCCAAATTCTATTATCATCTTTTCTGAGCAATTCTTATTCAGGTTCTATTAATACCTCTAAAGTTTGTGTGGAAAAGTTATATTCTAGAATGTTTCTAAAGAAAAAAAAAGCCAGTGTGCCCTGCTGAAGCCAAGAATCCCAGTTTCCATTCTTCTTTCCCAGACTATACTACAGATTGAAGTCAGCTTTCAGCCAATAGTCAAGTATTTACCTAGAATATGTCTAGCACCCTAGGAGAATGGTATGAACATTAATGCAAGGGTGAAATATTTCCCTTCTCACCAACCTTCAATCTCAACTTCTTCATCAAGTTCCAGGAACCTTTTCATCTTAGGATATCACTTGGCCCCTGGAATTCACACCTAAGAAGTACTTTCTGCTTCTGCAACCCCTCCCACTAATTAGATGGATCTTACAGAATTGCTATTTAAGGAGAGAATTCAGGCTAACCATCTCCTTATTCCATATCAATGTGTAAGCTGGACTTCTTCATCAAGCCTCCATACAAGTTGTTTTCCTCCTTCTTACTCTGTTCCTTTTTAACTTCCTTTTCTGTGTCATTTTCCTCCTTTAGAGAGTAAGCTTCTTGAGGGCAGGGACACTATTTTTGTTATCTTTGTATTTCTAGTGTTTATCACATTTATTTCTTTTCAGTCTTTTTCATTATGTCTAACTCTTCATGACCCCATTTGGAGTTTTCTTGGCAAAGATACTAGAGTGGCTTGCCATTTCCTCTTCCAGTTCATTTGACAGATGAGGAAAATGACTCCAAAAGGATTAAATGACTTGCTCAAGATCACACAACTAATAAGTGTCAGAGACCAGAACTGAACCCAGGAAGATGAGTCTTCCCGACTCTAGCCCTGGCACTCTATCCACTGAGCCACCTCATTGTCCATTTAGCATAGCACCTACTACATAAGTGCTTAAATATTTGGTGACTAACTGTATGATCTTTACCTAAAAGAAATTACACTATACTAAGGAGGAGAAAAAGATTCATGAGTTTCAAATTAAACTGAATGGCAGATTTTTTAAATTATTATTTCCTGCTGTAGTTCTATGATTTAAATGCTGATAAGGAGAGACTATAAGTATCCTCTCTCCTTAGAACATACTCCACATGTCTCTGATTTGTTCTATACAACATCTAGCATAATCCATGAAGAAATGAATACATTAATGAATCTGAGTCATTAGTAAAAGAATTCCTCCAATAAGATTCATCTAAACATGTATAATTTCCCTTCTCTGAGAATCTTGTCTGTATCTTCCCTGCCAGTCCTCCCCAAGAAAACCACCAATCATGTTAAAGACATTCCTCTACTTCTCTTTTTAAAATTTTAAAAATTATTTTCTCCCAGATTACACTGATACATATTTTAGTATCAGTTTGTTGACATTTTGTGATCTGTGTTCTCTCTCTCCCTCCTACCCAAGAAGACAGGTAATATAATATAGGTTGTACATATGTTATCATACAACACATTCCTATGTTCATGTCTTTTAAAAGATGTCACATAAAATATATGCTCAATCATGTAGTACGATAGGGATGTGATTAGAGTTTTGGTGTTAAAAGTCCACTCTACTGCAAATATGAATAACATGGAAATAGGTTTTGAACAATGATACATGTATAACCCAGTGGAATTGCTTGTTGGCTTTGGGAGCAGGAAGGGAAGGGGGGAATCATGAATCATGTAACCATGGAAAAATATTCTAAATAAAAATAAAAAAATAAAAAATAAAAAGAAGTCACATATCGCTTATTCTAGAGAAAAATTCCTGGAGAAAATAAAGTGCATCTAGACTCTGTCAGTTCCCTCTGTGGCAGTGGGTAGCCTTTTCCATCATGAGTCCCTTAGAGTGGATCCTTGCATTGTTGAGAATGGTTAAGTCATTCGCAGTTAGTACACTATTGTTACTGTTCATTTCTCTTAGTGTTTGGTGGGAACAACATGAATAAACTGCCCAGCAGTTATCCCAAATGTTGAATAACAGAATTTAAGCTTCTCGAGTGCTGGCACTTCTTTTTTACCTTTTATCTTTAAATTCTGCCTAGCTCCATATCATATATATCATAAGATATATATAATTAATTATATATAAAATATATATATAAATAATATATGATTAATTAATTCTTGTTGAACTGGGTGAAATTGAATTGAATAAGGATGTGGTGATGGTGGTGATCAACAGGAGAGAATAAGCCTTGCACTTTGATATATGTCTTTAATCACTGAATGACTTTTTTGGATTCATTTTCTTGGTGGGCATGAGAATTTCTTCTATCATCCACAGTCTACTCCACTTATATCACTTCCCTGATTAAAAAAAAACAAACAACTAGCTATTTCTTGCTTTTGTTCTTGTAATTAAATCCAAGATCTTTCTCAATGTGACTTCAGTCCATCTTTCACCCTCATTCTTTACCAAATATTTTCTGTTCCCACAGTATGTCCCCAACTTCCCCCCTTTTGCTCATGCTGATTCTTCTACCTGGAAGGCCTTTGTCCCCCACCCTACCGTCTCTACCCATTGAAATCCTACATGTCCCCTTGGGAATACTATAACAGTATTGTAGTCACCCAGATGGCCGAGTAGATGAGAGTGCTGTACTGAAGTCAAGAAGGCTTGAGTTTAAATCCTGCCTCAAAAACTTAGTAATTGTGTGATACTGGGTGAGTCATTTAACTTCTTTCATCTTTAATGCCCTCATATGTAAAATAGAGCTAATTTCAACAAATCCATAAGGTTTTTATGGAGACAAAATGATAACAGTTACAGCACTTTGCCAACTTTAAAACATTACATGAATGTTAGTTGTTAATATTTTTTAACTCTAATTTTTACTACATCAATTTCAAATGCTTCTTGTTTTGCTTTTAAAAAATAACTACAAAATAAAAATCTCCCAGCTTATATTATGGAACCCAAAATCTTAGATTTTACCTGAGGTGATATTCAGACTCATGATTTTAGGAATAAAATGATTCTTATAAAAGCCCAGGATAATTACTTGAAGAACATTCTGTAGCTCTCTCTCAAGAATGACCTGACTGACTCATGCTCACAAGCCAGAAGTAATTAGGGGGCATTGGAAAAAGTGGAAAACTGGTTTCTGTCTCAAAAATCCATTCCAGAAAAGAATAAACACTAAGGGTCCTTTGGGACATCTCTGATCAATATCCATCCAAAGTGGTTCTCAGCAAACTTAGATGCCACTGGAGATAACAGGGGTGGGGGAACTCAAGTAATAGAGACTTCTGCTTCTTTCTTCCCATTGGCACAGTGAGCTGCCACTCTCTTTCCCGCTAATGTCCTTTCCTTGATGGAGTAAAGTCTTTAAGAGTTCTCTGCCTCAATTATTCAGAAGCCCTATTATAACAGTTCTAATGCTCACCATCCCTCTAAGTTCACTTTAAAACTAAATTACTACTGTTTTTGTTTTCCTAAATACATAGTCCATTCATTTCAATAAACATTTATTAATTCAAGTCAAGAAGAATTTATCAAATGCCTACTATGTGCCTTTAAGTCTTAGGGCCACAAAGAAGAAAAAGAAAGACATACCCTGTCCTCAAGTTGCTTATAATCTCATGGGAAAAGACAATACAGAAAAGGAAGCTGGAAAGCTTGGGGGCACCAGTGCTTGACACTCTAACCATCAGTGGAGAGAGGAGACTGAGGGAGGTGAGAAGGTATCAAAGCACCTATTCTAGGAAGGTTTTAAGTACCTACTCTATGAAAAATTAAATACTATATGCTGAGGACACATGGGATGGGGTGGGGAAGGGGAAAGGTAGTCCAAGTCCTCAAGGGATTTATTTTGTACTCTAGAAGTCAGTTTCTGGATATAGCATGTTTATTGCTAAGGTCCTCCTCCAGTGGGTTTTGAGAAAATTTATTAAGCAATGCATGGTAATTTCCAAACAAATCAGGACTATGCTTTCATCAGTTTTGGCACTGGACCCCAAATACTTTATCATTGTCATATACCATAGCATTATCAGTTTTTCAATCTGATAAATTGGGAAAGTAACAGTTGATAAATGATGATCGGAACTATTTTAATACAATCAATTAAACCTGATTATATGTTAGTAATTGTTGAATCAGTGTCATTATACCAAATTCCACCTCACCTTCAATAGTATACTTCTATTCTATGTATAATATGCTATTATTTCATCAACATGATTCCCCTTGATAAAATGTAAGCTCCTTGCAGATAAGGACTGTGATAATTTTTGTGTTTTTATATCCAGCACCTACCATATTGCCTGGCACATAGTAGGTCCACCTTTGTAAAGTGTTCAATTAATGGAAAACAATACAGTTCAACCACATGTTTGATTTAGACTATGTCTAAGCTTTGACGCAAATGCATTTAACAAGTATAAAAGATAAAAAATAATCAAGACAGTAGAGAGTCTTATGTGATTAATGAATTCAGTCAAGATATTGATCTGTTAGCCCCATCAAGATATAAACTAAGATATCTGATCTCCAGATAAATTATAGGATGCTGGATCCTTATAGATTCATTAAGTAGTTATGAATGCCCTCTATTAAAAAAGTGGAAACATCTTTGGTTGCATATTCGACAAAGATATAAAAATTGGAAAAGCATAGGACATTCAATATATACACAAATAATTTCAGATTATGCCTAGAGCCCTATTAAAAGAAAAAGTTATTTATATTCCATAGAATGTTACCTTCAGGTATGTAGTTGATGCATTTGCTGGTGATTTCATTTCTCTTAACTTAGAGAGAATCCAGATCCCAGAGACAAAACAGTTGAAAGTACTTATATTACAGTTTTACACATTAGGGTAGCTTTGGGACTTCTTTTCCAAAAGATATTTTTGGTAAAACTAAACACTGGATCACTCTTAGCCAAGTTATCTAAAATACTTCAAGTATCTTAAAATAAAACTAATCCCTACACCAGTGGGTTGAAAAATTTTCATATCCCCAGGATACTAAAATAATATCGTTTAGAACAGTAGGCAAACTATTTTAGGCAACAGCTCTCTCTCGTTAGAAGAAGGCAAGTCAATTTTTAGGAATTAGGGATGCTAATCACAGTGTCTCAAGATGTGCATCACAAACTGTCCTGGAGGCGATGTACTGAGCCCCCGGGAGGGAGATGTAAATGGGAAGGAGACTTGAGATCCCAGTCCTGCCATGGCTTGAGCTATCATAAAGGTCAAGATAATTGGCCCCATACAGCAAAATCAACACCACTCACCCTCCCCTCACTGGGCAGATAAGCACAGAAACTCAGCCTTCCTGTGGTGCTAAGTGGCGTCTAATACAGGTGGAGGAGGAGAAGGTCTGAAAATATGCATGTAAGAACAATGAGGTATAGTAATGATGCCATCAAGTTTAGTATTAAATATATTTTTACAATCAATTGAGATACCATAGGTTTCCCCCCAAACAGGCAGGAAACATTTCAAACATTTTACCAGACAATGTATTCTCTCAAGTTTATGCTCTTCTAGGGTTTAGAATATGAAATGCTCTGAATAGCATAGACATATTCCAAGTAACAAATAATATTATAGTGAAGGCAAATCACAATTTAATATCATTACAACAGGAAGTGAGGAGAAATGAAATTTTTGGCAAAAATACTACAATTAGTCATATGAACTACATATACATATGTGCACACATACACACTAAAATAAATAATGGAGAATGCAAAAAGAATGCAAAGAGAAGCAAAAAGATTGATTTTCCAAATATAAATAAGGTCTAAAAAATCTTAGTGAAATTTTAGTTTTTAACAACAAATCCACAGGAAGATTTTTGGGACACCATGAATTTATAATATTCAGAACTGAAAAGTAGGAAGACAACAAGATTGTCAGTGATACCAAGCTCATTTTTAAAGACATCAATGTTCCCTCAGTGATGTAGACTGGCTATGAATCATAGAAGAATAGCAGAATTTCAAAGAACAAATTGATAGGTGACCTAAAAACTATTCATGGTTGTCTAGAGCCAACAGACATAAAAAGATCAAGATCAAATTAATGAACAACTGTAAAAATAGGGATTTGGTGGGGGGTAGATTGTGGACATCTCAATTTAGATAATTCTGGGAAATCTGAAATTCCACATGTCAAAGACAATTCATCCTATTTTCCCAAAAATCTATTATTTTTCTAAGCTTTTCTATTTCTTACAGGGAAACCCACATCTTTCTAGTCAATGAAGTTTTATATCTCAGTGTAATCCTCAACTAGTCCCTATCTCTCTTTCCTGATGCTAAATCAGATGTCATGTCTTAACAGCTCTATCCTCACAATAGCTCTCACATCCATCTCTTCCACTTACACAAACTCTACCTTAGTTCTGGCTTTCAATACGTCTCTCCGGACCATTGGAATAGATTTCTAATTGATCTCCTTGTCTGATGGACCCTCTATAATCAATTCTCCTTATAACACCAAATGGAGAGTGCTATATCACATTTGTACCCCTCCTAGAGAGTGGCTGATTGATTATTTCTCCCTTCAGAATTCTAAGAGTAACCCTATTCAGGAACCACCAGTGCTTCCCATTGAATATTTTACAATTTTATTATTTATTGATTTTAAACATTCTTTTCTTTTCAAATTTTGAGTTCCAGATTCTCTCCCTCCTTCCTATTCCTCCACACCCACTTATAAGGCAAACAATATGATATCAATTTTATATGTGAAATCATGCAAAACATACTTCCCAAATAATGCCCAAATAATGATAAGTTCTTAGGAATTACATGTATCAGCTTAGCTCCATTCAATCCCTTATGATTATTCTCGTCATGTTTACCTTTCGTGCTTTTGCACCTCTTTTGCCTTTAGACCAATTCTATTTTTTTATCATTTTAAAGTATTTTTGTGCCTCTTTTACCAAGCTATTAATGTTTTTCATAATTTTCTTGTATCATTCACATTTCTTTTCCCAATACTTTCTCTATTATCTTATCTTTTTCTTTAATGTCTCCAGGAATTCTTGCTGGTTTTGGATCTAATTAACATGGTTCTTTGAGGCTTTGTTTATAGTTGTTTTTACTTTGTTTCCTTTAATATTATGGACCTTGTTTCTTTCATATGAATTTAATTATTTTCTCTAGCTTTTAAAGTAATCTTGTGGTTATTTTGATTTGTATGTCATTGAATCAGAAAATTAAATTAGGTAGTGGACATTTGTATTATAGTATATATAGCTTAGCTTAACAATGAGTAATTAATATTTTAAAAATATTTGTCTTTTTGTAACAGTATTTTAGTTGTATTAATATAAATTCTTTTGTACTTCTATTAATATAACCAAACATTTCATACATCCTGTGATTATTTTTATTAGATATGTCTCTATCTCTTTTCTGCTGAGATTATTTTAGTAATATACAGAAATATATATATTTATATGGATTTACTTCACATCCTGCAGCTTTGCTTATTTATTGTTTAAATAAATTTTTATTTGACTCTATGCTTTTGCAAGTACAACATGCTCTCATACGAAAAAAGTATTTATTTTTACTTTGTCTATGCTTATTATCTCTTTTTTTCTTTTGCTCTAGAGAATAGTAATGTTGAAAATGGACATCCCTTATTTCTTCATTATTTTATTGTGAAAGACTAGTTTGTTCTCATTACACAAAATACTAGGTTTTAGGTTGCATTTCGTATTTCTTCTTTTTACATTTGTAAATTTTTAATGCCCTAATACATAGTCAATTTTTATAAAAGTGTCATGTATAACTGAGAAATAGTGAAATCCTTCCTATTCCCATTCAATAAGAATCAGAAGTCTAGCACATCAAATTCACTGTCTTTTTTACTCCCTCCATGATCTCTGATGACATTCTCAGGTATCATTTGTCATATCCATCTTCCCTATTAGAATGTAAACATTTCATCCTTATAAAGTCCTTTTGATTGCTCACTGGTATCTACCTTTTTCTCTTTTCTCTTTAATGCTGTGTTTTTGTTTGAATTCTGGCTTTTTCATTAGGAGTTCTTCAGAACTCTTGTATTTCATTAAAGGTCTATTTATCCCTTCCCATACCCCCATAGGACTGTATTTGGTTTTGCTAGAAAAATTCTTCCTGGTTAGATGCCAGTAGCCGTTACCATTTGGAATATTGTACTCTATATTCTCTGCTTTTTATAGTACTAGCTGTTAAATATTATATAATTATAATTGTATCTCCTTAGTATTTGAATTCTTTCTTTCTGGCTGATCACAATCTATTTGTTACTTAAAAGCTCTAGGCTTTGCTATGGCATTCTTAGGAAATTGTGTTTCATGGTTTCTTTCAGGAGGTTATAAGTAAATTCTTTTTATTTTCATTTTGCCCTCTTATCATTCTATAAATTTTCTATAATGACAATCTAGGGAAATTCCCTAAGTTTATGGAATGGGTCACTTCCCATGGGAACTGAGCTTGCACATGCTAAGAACTTTAAAATATAATGGATTGTTAATGTAATTAGCTCTTTTTTAAGCGTAGGGGATTTCCTCCTGTTCTAATACATGTAGATGATTTTCAAATGACTTTTTAAAAATATGATAAGCAAGCTTATTTATTTATTTACTTATTTTAAGAAATTATGACTTTTAGGTAGTCTAATGATACCTTAAAAATTGCCAGCAAGACCCAGTCATCAAAATACAGGTGTCACTTTCACATCACAGGAGTTAGGAATGCAGTGCCTTTGCAATCTGGAAAAATCTGTGTAAATTTTTTGGCTCTCCCTTCATAGCCATAAAGAAGTTTGAATTTTTCTTTTTCTTTATGATGTATTTATGAAAATTTAGACTAAGTATTTCCTAGGCTATTTTATGCATTTTTGAGTTTCTAAACTTTTTTCTGTTTTAGCTGCTGACCTTTGTGTGTCACTTTTGGCTTCCATAAAATTCCCCCCAACTTTTAAATTTTATTTCTTATGCTCAATGTCCAATCCACTTTGGTACAGCTGTTTATTTTCTCTCTACCTTCTACCATATACCCCTACACTGAGGCTACGGAATCAACCACGAGTCTTTGAATGGTTATTATTTATACCTGTAGAAGCACCATACATACCAAGGTCATAGAGTCAGCTAAGTATCTAAATATTACTAATGATTGTAGACAACCATTTCACTCTCTTCAAAGATTTCTAATCTTTCAATTTCCACTTTCTAGGATAAAGTAGAAAACTCTTTAGCCTGTCATCACTCAAGACACTTCACTATCTGGCCCCAACCTACCTTTCTAGCTTAATTTCATGGTACTTTTCATATATATTCAGAAAATCTGGACTATTATCTGTAGCTCAAATGCAACTGTACAACTTCTTTTTTTAAAAATACAATTGCACTCACTTCTTTGTCTTCATCTTTGCCTTTCTTATTCTTTATATTTCTTCATGGCTCAGCTCAGATATGATCACCTCCATTATACCTCTCCTGATCCCACCAGTTAGTAATTTCTCTGTATATTACATTCAATTATACATATACAAGTGATCCCCCATCTATCACCAGAGTTACAAGATTCCCAATAGGTGAAAAACCTGTGATGTAGTAGTGTACTGCATTTCCATTGTGTACAGTATGGTATTCTTCCACAAAATACCATGATATAGCAAAAACTCCACAATACAGAATTAATTTTTTTAAAACTACAACACAGTGAAACGCAATATAGCAAGAGACAACAGTATGCATAAATACTATTTTCTTCGGTGAATGTATAGAATATAAATTCTGTGAGGTTAAAAAAATCTGCTTCATTTTCTTCTTTTTATTCCCCAGTGCTTAATAGATAGTAAGTATATTCTCAACAAATGTTTGTCAAATTGCATTATTCAAGAAAATCAAAGTATTATATTTTCATACAGAAAAGTCAGTTATTATTTCTTTATAAGTCTTTATAAGAAATACTACTACCAAGAAGAGAACTTAAACTGGGAAAAGGTGAAAGGTGTCATTAACTGACAGCAGGATATCTGTTTCTTTGGATGATATTGAAATTATCAAGTAAATCCCTTCCAGTTCTGTTGACTGTGCCTAGAAATGCATATAACGGTTACAGATTTCAAAGAATTTATTGGCCTTCTTCGCTCCTGGGAAAGCAAGTAAAATCCAAATAAAGGAAAGCAACTTTTTTCATTGCTAAACAGAAGTAGCTAGGAGAAAAATAATTCAATGAACCATCAGGCATTTGAACAGGAAATGAATTCTAGATCTTTTCTGAAGTGCATGTAGAAGGACTAACCAGAATAAGTTCAAAGTGAACAGTTAAAGAGCTGTTGATGTATGGATGAGTTGGTCCTAATTAGCTCACAGAGTAAGCCTGTCACAGCATTCTGACCAAGGAATAAGTAAGTGCAGAAATCTCTCCAGCATTAGCAGCAATTAAAAGCATGTCAGCTGGGGGATAAGGAAGATGAATATTTCCTTTATAAAGTGGAAGATTCATGCACACACAAAGAAAACAAGAGCACTGGATTTGGCAAGAGAAAGGGTAAGTTTTCTGGAGCAAGTGTGTGAGGGGAAGAGCTGGAATTGTTATTAAAGAGAAAGTTATATTCTGTGGTATGTCAAAAGGAAGAGTGTATTCTATTAAAGAGGATTTATAAGGCTGGCAACATAAAAATACAGATGAAGGAACTGAGGTACAGAGTAATTACATGGTTTGCTCAAAATCCCATATGTACCATAACAAATGGCTTCGGACAACAAATCAGAAGGCTTCCTGCTCCTACCTATCCCAACTACATCACAGGGCCTTTTGTACTTTCCAGTTTTAAATTATCCACTCTATTAAGAGAGCTTTTCATCATTACAGTCCATACAAGGTATTTCATATTCAGTATGGAATGGTGGGGAGTGTGTTTAATGATCATTTAAAGGAGGTGACCCCAAAACTGGATGCCCCAAAAGATTTGTGCTAGATTTTTAAATCCTTACTTTCAGTCTTAGTATCAATTATTTTTTTTAACCCTTGCTTCTGGCTTAGAATCAGTATTATGCATTATTTCCAAGGCAAAAGAATAGTAATAGCTAGACAATGGGTGTTAAGTGACTTGCCCACACAGCTAGGAAGTATCTGAGGACAGTTTTAAATCCAGGTCCTACCAACCCCAGACCTGGCACTCTATTCACTGAATCATCTCCCTGGCCTTGCTCTCTTTTTAATTTTGATATTTTCTTTTTTTACTTTAAACTTCTTAAATATCAGTAGATATTAAAATTTCTCTATACAAAGAATAGAAAAAAGGGCTGTATATGATACTGAATTTCTATCATATATAGCTTGACAAATAGGGAAATATGTTTTGCATAATTTATGTCAGATTGCTTGCCATCTCAAAGAGGGGAGAGGAAATGAAGGGAGGGAATTTGGAATTCAAAATTAACAAATCTATATAATGTATTCCCCCACAGTACAGACAGACAATATATCTCAAAATTAATAAAAAAACGCAAATGTTTAAAAATGATTTTACATGTAATTGTGAAGAAATAAAATACTACTGAAAAAATTAAGAGGCATTTACAAAGGCAGTATAGTACTTTTTAAAAAAGGTATATATTAAATATAACTAATTAGTGCCAAGACTCCCATGCTGCTTGTGTTCCCATCTAAACTTTTTTATAGTCTCCTTTGTGTATTCTTCAACTATTTCATTGACACTGCCACCCCTTTTTTTTTGGTATCATTGTAACTAGCTTGTCTACTTTCCCTAGCTCTTCTCCCACCCCTACTATGGGCATAAGAAAGTGGCAAATATCTTATCTAATCTAAATCAGGTGCAGTGAGGCTGTGGATTTACTCTTCTAACATATACTCCTAAGAGGTGTACTTCCAATCAGGTTCTTAGATAAAGACTGGCTTATATTATTATGCCATAAGAAATGATGAATAGGATGATGTTAGAGAAACCTGAAAAGATTTACATGAGCTGATGCAAAGTGAAGTGGCCAGAACCAGGAGAGCATTGTACATAGAACAGCAATGTTGTAAGAAGATCAACTGTGAGTGACTTGGCTATTCTCAGCAATTCAAAGATCCAAGACCACTGAAAAATACTGTCCATCTCCAGAGAAAGAACCAATGGAGTCTGAATGCAGATTGAAACATACAATTTTTCACTTTGTCTTCTTCAAAGGTACTTTTTTGTGGGCGCTTTCTTCTACAATATGACAAATATGGAAATATGTTTTACATGATTGCATATGTATAACCTATGTCAGATTGCTTGCTATCTCAGGAAGAGGAGAGATCATGAAGGGAGGGAATTTGGAACTCAAAATTTAAAAAAAAGTTGAAGATTGTTTTTGCATGTAATTGGGAAAAATAAAGTAGTATTGAAGAAAATAGAGGCATTTACCAAGGAAGTACAGTAATTCTATATAACACACTTCCCCACAGTACAGATAGACTATAATTTCCAGGGCAAAACTGGCTCAAGCTTGGAGAGCACATGTAGAAAAGAGGTAACTTAAAACTTATGGCTGCTGGAAGGCTTCTTCACCTCACCCTAGAGTGTGTAATAAATTTCCCTTAAGTGTGGTGTAGTTTCTTGGCTGGGTTCCTTGTGAAGCCATGAATTTATAACCAGTTTTCCCTTGGCTCTCAATTCAAACACTGCCATAAGCTGATCCAGGGGTCCTGGTAGGATACCAGTGGAAGAAAGGGAAATCCAACATTCTCTAGACCCTTTGAAACTTATTAGGTCCTCCTCCAGCAAAAAGGGGGGATGTATAAAGGCAACCAATGCCAAGGCTGCTGCTGAGTTTCACATTTCATACATGTTCCACCCCTACAAAGTTCTTCCCTACTGCTTTTGATGGAACACTTCACTTGCTCAAACCTCTCAAATGACTCCGATTGTAATAATGGTTCATAATTTATTCACTATGCCTAGGGCATGATCAAATTTCTTCATCTTAACTGGAACATTTTGTGTGGCATTCCTCAAATTCCATGGACTCTGGGCATTTAGATCTAAGATTATGGTTGACTGGCTAATTGATTGAAACTAAAGTCTATAACCAAGATTGATTGTTTAATCTGATTAAAGGACCGGAGTATCTTATTGCTTCCTTTTAATTTAGATGGAGTAACATCATTGATTTTAAATTGATCCACTCAACTTCTTACTCCTGAACATTCTGACCTCTTTCTAGTATACTTTAGGGAGAAAAATCTCAGGTTGGAGGGAGGGGTACAGTGACCTCAGGAATGGTGAATACTCATTGATGGGTGACAGTTAAATGATATAACTTGGAGAAATGACAGACTAATGCACAGCCCTACCTCCACAAATGAAACTACTGAATGAGAGGCTTACTTAAGAAGCCAAGCCATGGGTAGAGAGTTGTATAGCATTATATGATGCATATAACATTAGGCATCCATAACTAATGATATCATAATTTTGGTTCTCATTTATCATGTTATGTGTCCTAGACAGCTTTAGCTATCATTTGTCTAGTATTTGTTAAGTGTTGTCTTTCTTTTGCTAGTCATTTTTGTGCCTTTGACAATGAATGAGGTGGGGGAAACTGTTTAATACATAAGAAAAATAAACCTCAGTGACAATAAACAATTTGTCAGCCATTTCTCTGCTTTAACATATGTGTGCCATGAAATGAATGAATTGATCTTGTCCGTCTCATTCATCATCCAAGGCACAGAAAGACTTCTAAAGTCAAGATTCTCTGGAAAGATTATCTGACAGGTGATATATTTCCAGCTCTAACATTTCAAGAGTCTATGAAGCTGCATAATGGTTATGCAGTGAATGAACATTAAAGATGACAAATCATGTGCCAAGTTCATTTGTCAGTTTTCTTGCTTTTTCACGGTGTATCCCATGCACACATTATTCTTAGCTCAATTGGGAAAGGATAACTTAACTTGGTTTGATTTGACAAGTACTGGATGATTAGGGGAAATTAGAGGGACCACAGTACAAACAATATGGTACCTGATCATGGGTAATTTTCTGCTGACCACATATCAAAAACAGTAGGGAATGATAATGGCATAAAGCCCATAGCTCTTTAGTTTACATTGTGGCTCATCCTCTTCCTCCCAATAGCATGTGCTAAACTATAAAGGACTCAGACCTGCATTTACCTGAATCAAGAACTTTGTTCCACTCTCATCTCCTTTCTATCTTTCTTTAGTTTCTCTCTTTTCCCTCATTACTTTCCTTGCAACCTGTGAACATGCCCAGGTCTTCCCCCTACTCTGCTCTGCCAGCAAAGTTAATCTTGTCTGCAAACCTAAATGATTAACCTTTGAGGATATCGTACTCCCAGATCTCTTCTTATTTACAGTAGAAACTGCCAGGTTTTTTGTGATTTTGACTTTAGTCCCTTGGTACTTGAACTGCTTTTTTTTTAGATATTTGTAGTATCTTTTCTTTGATGCGGGAGCTCTGATATTCCTGGAACTTTTGAGTTTTTGGTGTTTTAGGGGATGATCAGTGTATTAATTTTATCTTTACTTTGCCCACTGATTCTAATATATATACAAATATATTATATCTTATATATATATATATATGTACATATACATATATTTGTAGAGGGGGGAAATTTTCATTCATGATTTCTTGAGAGAAACTCCAGACATTTTTGTATACTCAAGTCTAGACTTTGACACATCTTGGACATCTCAGTAAGTCACTTAACTTGCTAGTTCTCTAAATTCTCTAAGTTTATATGTCTCAGAGGAAGTACTGACCTGCTTTGGTAGTAGACATTTCTATCAGAGAGTTCAACTGTCAATCAAATAATCGTTTAATCCATAATCCTTACCCTAACTTATTTGTGGACACAATGCCTTCCCAAATAGAATGGAACCTCTTGAGGGCAGAGACTATTTTATCATTGTCTTTGTATCTCCAGTCCTACCACAGTGCTTAATACAGAACAGGTACTTAATAAATGTCTGATGATTGATAAGGTCTAAATTATGGTCCAGTTAATGTATTTAAAGTTATTTTAATGACTGAACTTGTGAATAGTAATTAATGGTTCAGAAAAGTAGAAAAGGAAATGAGAAGAAGATGGAGCATGGGCACTCAGGGTTATGTACCTATTTAAGTTCCTTGATGAACTTGGAAGGTCAAATATGGACCTAGATGTTGTGACAAGGAAATCACCTTAAATGACTGATATATATTAATTTAAGGTCACCAAGGAATTCAGCTATGTAATTCCTAAATGAAAACTCAATTCAGTAGTCAATCTTTTATGGAGTTTAATTACAATAGGAGGAAGAAAGGAATTAGAGATAGAGAGAGAGAAAAGGGAGAGAAGGGAATAGGGCTTAAATACCTCTTCTGTTTAGGCTGGGCCAAAAGGCCCAAGCCCTTAGATAGCTGGGGCAAAGAAAAGAGATAAGTCCCTATTACTCACATGACCAAAGTGGAGAAACAGTCTCAGAGGCCCCCACCTTCAGCTTCCTTCAGAGCAAGCTTCTCAGAGCACACTCACTCCAACCACTCAGACAAACTCCTCAACCACCACCCTGAGTCTTCAGAGCCCTCTATCTTTAAGGAAACCATCCAAGTTCCCTCCCCTCAGTTCTCACATCTACCAATCACTGTCCATCAATTTCCCTGTGCCAATGGAGGCTCTAGCTTAACCCAGGACCGCCCAGAGGTCTCTGGCTTTGCACATGTCTGTTGAAGGTCATATTTTCAAATAATTAAATCTTTGATCCTTTGCTACAGCCCTTCCTAAATCCTGTTAACCTGAGTAGGGTAGAGATTGGAATAATTAAATTTTGATCTATGCTGCAGCCCTTCCTCAATCCTGTTAGGATTGAGTAGGGTGGAGATTGATTCCAAGTATCTCCATTGTATCAATTCTAAAATCAATCATGACTCAAAGAAATTCCTGTTCTATGCTTAAGCATAGGTCAAAGTCCTTTCCATTGTTCAGCAAAAGGTTTCTGTCCTAAAGTAATCTTAAGAAAGGAGGAGGAGGAAACTCTCATGCCAATGGGGTTCACATTCCAATAGCCAAGACCCTCTATCAATAGGAAATTTTTCAAGTATGAAATTTCCCAATGGTGAAATTTCCAACATTTATAAGTCTAAGAAATTTTGAGGTTTACAATGTGACCACAATTTCTCCTCTTTCATCATTCCTCTATCCATCTAATTTCAGGGTAAA
Source organism: Monodelphis domestica (assembly GCF_027887165.1). Taxonomy (NCBI): domain Eukaryota; kingdom Metazoa; phylum Chordata; class Mammalia; order Didelphimorphia; family Didelphidae; genus Monodelphis; species Monodelphis domestica. Next base: position 43,831,958 of record NC_077234.1, on the reverse strand, counting down.
AGTTTCTCTTAAGGTCAAAGGAACTCAGAAAAACCAGCAAGAGTTTGCATGTTCTCCTTTCAGTTTATAAAGCCTGTAATCTCTAAGAGGTCTTTCAAAGTGCATGTGATCTAGAGATTAAGAGTAGGATTTACCTAAGTCTTCATGGGTCTTAACCTAAGCTATGCAATGAAAACTCAAATTGGATCAAATATGAAAAAGAAAGCTTAAATATTAATAATATAATGAATGACAGTATAGTTACATCAATTCTGATTCTTTTTTAAAACTAGAAAACTATTAGGCAAAATTTTGTTGCTGTCATTTCAGTCATGTTTGACTTTTTGGGGTTTTTTTTCTGCAGAAATACTAGAATAGCTTGCCCTTTCCTTCTTTGGCTCATTTTACAAATGAGGAAACTGGGGTAAACAAGGCAAAGGGAACTGCCCAGTATCACACAGTTAGTAAGTGTCAGAGACCATATTTGAGACAAGATAGGACTCAAAATATTGGCTTAAACATGTCACATCAGCACATGAATTACTGGTAAAACATTTTATAATTTACCTCTCAAACACAAATCCAGTTCTACTGCTCTTAACAAAATATCACATTATCTAGTATCAAAAGACAAAATTATCAATGACCTATCCAAATATCTACCAATTATGAGTTTATGTAGCTCATACAGTCAATAATCAATCAACAAATATTTAATAAGCACCTACTCACTCTCCTTCAACTCCCATATTCAATCTGTTGCCAAGGCTTGTTGATTTTATCTTGCAATATCTCTCGAATACACCCTCTTCTCGCCTCTGACACTACTACCATCCTGCTACGGGTCTTCATCACCAAACTGCTGAAGGTAATAATTTATAAATACTGTTGTTTCCAGGCAGAGGCTTATCTGAAACTGAGAATTACATTATTTGTAATATAGATAAACTAAAATACTTTCTAATAAATTCAGTGGTGAAACAAAGATGTTTATTGTCACCACTTCTGTTTGACATAATACTTAGAAATCCTGGTTTTAGCAAAAAGAAAAGAAAAATAATTTGAGGGAATAATCATAGGTAATGAAAAAGCAAAATTATCTCCCTTTGCAGTTGATAGGATGGGATCCTTAAAAAACCCTAATGAGTCAACTAAAAATGAATCAAAACAATTAGTAACTAGCTAATTTATAGGATATAAAATAAATCCATATAAATAATCAGAAGTTATATATAATATCAATAAAACTCAGTAGGAGAGATAGACAAACTTTAAATTACTATAGAATGTATAAAGTTCTGGAAGTTGATTTTTCAAGATATATACATGAGCTACATAAAATAATTAAAAACAAAGCAACATTTATAGAATTAAAGATAAACCTAAATAAATGGGAAAACATTAATTGTTCATGGGTAGAATAAGCCAATAAAACTTAGATGACAATATCATTATCTATATCTGATATGAATTAATTTGTCCAAAGTCATATCAAACTATTAAAGGATTATTTTATAGAACTAGAAAAAATAACAAATTTTACAAGGTAGAAAAATAGGTTGAGCCCATCAAAAGAAAAAAATAAAAATGGGAACAAAGGATGTACAGGCCAGATTTCAAACTACACTATGAAGTGGTAATTATTAAAACAGTTTAATACTGATTAAAACAGAGAGATGACTCAGTGGAACAGATTGGGTATAGAACATTCAAAAACAAATGTAAGTAATATCCTAGTAATTAGTCAATATGCATTTATTAAGTTCTCTATCCATTGTACTAAGTACTGGGGGTACACAGAAAGGCAAAAAAAGATTATCCCTGTCCTCAAGGAGCTTATATTCTAATGAGGGAGGCAACACACAAATAATTAGATACATGCAAGTTGCATGTACACTGTAAATGCATCTTAGAGGGAAGGCTCTTTTCAGAGGGCAGCTAGTTGTTATAGTGGATAAAGCCATGGGCTTGGAATAAGGAAAACTTTTCCTGAGTTCAAATATGATTCTAATTTGTAGGGAAATGCTTGGATCGTTCTTTTGCTCTTTCTTATTTAACATTTTGGGCTTCTCTTGTGTCTCATGTTTGGACTTCAGATTTTTTGTTTAGGTCTGGCTTATTTCTCAGGAATGTTTGAAAATCTTTTATATTACTGAATGACCATTTTTTTCTCCTGAAAGAATATACTCAGTTTTGCTGGATAGGTGACTCTGGGTTGTAAACTCAAATATTTTGCCTTCCTGAATATCATATTCCATGCCTTTTGATTCTTTAATGTAGAAACCGCAAGGTCCTTTGTGATCCTAATTGTAGCTCCATGGTATTTGAATGGTTTCTTTTTGGCTGCTTGAAGTATTTTTTTCTTGACTTGGTGGCTCTTGAATTTAGCTATTACATTCCTGGAAGCTGTCAATTGAGGATTTCTTTCTGGAGGTGATTTGTGAATTCTTTTAATTTCAATTTTATTTTCTTGTTTGCGGGTCTCTGGGCAGTTATCTTCAATAATTTCTTGTATCATTATGTCCAAGGATTTTTCTTCATCATGGCTTTCAGGTACTCCAATAATTGTCAAATGGTCTCTCCTAGATCTATTTTCTAGGGCAGTTGTTTTTTCAATAAGATATTTCATGTTTTCTTCTGTTTTGTTTTGTTTTTTTATTCCTTTGATTCTGCCTATTGTTTCTTGATTTCTCATGAAATCATTAATTTCTATATAGTCAATTCTGATTTTTAAGACCTGGTTGGTTTTTGGTTCTCCTTTTTCTTTTTTAAAAACCTTACCTTCCTTCTTGGAGTTAATATTGTGTATTGGCTCTAAGGCAGAAGAGTGGTAAGGGCTAAGCAATGGGGGTTAAGTGACTTGCCCTGGGTCACACAGCTGGAAAGTGTCTAAGGCCAGATTTGAACCTAGGACCTCCCATCTCTAGGCCTGATTCTCAATTGACTGAGCCACCCATCTGCCCCTTGGTTCTCCTTTTTTAATTGGCACATTTTTTTTGTATCACTTTCCTTTCTCCTTGCATCACTTTCCTTTCTTCTTGCATCCCTTTCATTTCTTCTTATACCACTTTCATTTCTCTTCTCCACTTTTCTTCTGTCTCTTTTAATTGGTTTTTAAGTCTTTCCTTGAGCTCTTCCAGACTATATTTTCAATCCATATTTTTCTTTGGGACTTTGTGTGTGTTTCCTTTGCTTTCACTGTCCCCTTCTATGTCTGCACCCTACTCTTTGTCTCCATAAAAATTCTTTAGAGTTAGGTGCTTTTTTGTTGTTTGCTCATTTCCCCTAACTAATTATAGGTAGGCTCTGTTTTCTGGAAAGTTGGGGTACCCTCTTAAACTTCAATCCATCCTTGATGCTATTTTCAGCTTTTTTTCTGGGTTGTTACTAATTTACCAGGTGGTCTGAGGGCTGAGAGCGTTAAGAACTCCCTCTCCTTGCTGATTCAATTTATCCTTGAGATGCTGATAGCTTAAATATTTTCCTCAGGTTTGGGTGTAAGCTTTTGATTTCACTCTGAACTTGATCAGGTCAGAGGATGATCAGATTCTAGCCCCAGGGTTAGGTTCATGGTTTTTGTCTCAAAGTATTCTTGATTCAATCAGGTACACCCTTGATTGCCCTGTCCTGGAGCTCCATCCTTAGTTTTGGCAAAAAAGATTTGGGGGTGCTCCCCCTGAGAACTGTATTCTCACTCCAAACTGTGGATTATGTCCTCATCCCAAGCCCAGACTGGGATTCCTGTCTTTGCTCTGGGCCTACATAGATCAGTCCCCTTAAGACTGGATTGCCCTGGACTGAGACACCAGACTTCTCCACAGGTTTGAAATGTTAAGAGTTATGACATGTATTGGACTACAATTTGCCCAGGCAGGATCTCAGGGTCTGAATGTTAAGTAGGGCTTAGGTTTGGAACCTGGTTCAGCAGATAAGGGGTGGGGGAGGGAGGTTGTGGTTTGCTCTTGGCTTGCTCTTCACTCCCTGCTATATCCTCCTGCTTGCTCTGCTCCCCTCTCACCTCAGTTGTCCAGATGGTCTCTGCCTTCCTTTTGGGTTTTTCTTTTCTTGAAGGTTGTTTCACTTTATCTCCTTATTGGTTCTTCCACTCCTGTATTTGTTTTGTGGCAATATTTTCTTCTTAGTTAGGGAGAATTTTCATGGTGAAACAGAGCTGCTGCTCTAGTTACTCCTCCATCTTCAGTATTGCTGCATTGCTAAGAATAGCTAAGTGATCCCTAAATGTTCATCATATAATACTACTATTGCAGTGTATAATGTTCTCCTGGTTCTTCTCACTTCACTTTTCATCAAGTCATGTAAGTCTTTCCAGGTTTTTTCTTAAATCGATATTTTTTGAAACAGATTCTTTTTCCTTTTTTAAAATCTCTTTGAGATATAGACCTAGTAGTGGTATTGTTGGATCAAAGGATACACATAGTTTTAAAAACCTTTTATTATGATTCTAAAATGCTTTCCAGAATGATTTGACCAGTTCACAACTCCATCAGCAGAACATTAGTGTCCCAATTTTCCTACATTCCCTCTAGTATTTGTTACTTTCCTTTTATATGATATTAACCAATCTAATAGGTAGCATTTTTAAAGGAAAATGCTTACAAACATTCTGAAATCAAAATTCAATTGGAAAGACACATTAGAGCCATTAACACCTATGTAACACCAGTCATAATGTACTTTTCCAACAGTTTATTAGGCAATGGACTTAGAAAGTAATCTAACAAACAAATGCAATATTAATATAATAAAGGTCCCTTCATCTCAAGGCAGGAATGGAAAGTTTAAAACTTCATCAAAAAGAAGGAAGAGAACTGAAAAATATTCTCAGAGCAGAGGAGAAAAAAATACAGGCTAAGAGCTTAGAGAAATATTTCTGGAACCCAAAAGACATCAGTTCACTGAGCAATGGTAAGAGCCAACCACCAGGAAAGGCCACCAAACTTATCAAATGTAATCCAAAGTAGTTCTCCTGTGGAGCTGATGAAAAAGGTAAGATCCAAGTATGAACTGAAGAGATCCTCCCCATGGATAACATCCACATGAGCTCAAACAAGCAAATGTCAGCAAAGATGTATCAAACAAATGGTTGAGTCATGCAGACTTTTTTCTCAATAGAAACAGAGGGGTTCATGATAGCTAGTCAGGGTCAGGCAATTGCAAACAGAAATTACAGAAACTTGTCTTCAAGAGTCCTAGACTTTTTATCAACTCAGAATATACAAGGAAAGTATGAATGGCAACATCTAACTAGAGGTTACAAAATTTGATCTTCAGAGGAAAACAATTACAGAACATTATGTAAGATGTATCACTATCTGCTTTGCTGCTGTACCCTAAGGGCTAGGGGGCATTTCCAACTGAATTATAGCTGACATTTCTTACATATGTTGTTTTTCCTTTAGAATACAGGCCGCTTGAGAGCAGAAACATTTTACGTTTCTATTTGTATCCTTAAGGTTTAGCACAGTGTTTCACACATAGCTAGGACTTAAATGCTTTTTATTCATTCATTCATTTATCCACAAACTTAATGATGATAAATACAAATACAGGCCCAAAATTGTCCTTAGAAATCCAACAGGTAAATGATACTGGAAATAGAACATTACCACGGATACAACTATTACCTTCAACCTCCCAGACATAATATCTGTTGTTCCTTAAAAATTTTGAGAAAAACTTTAATTTAATTTAGTTTAATTAATATTGACTTACCTAAAATTCAATCTCTAAACCAAGTACAATTACTAGCACCCCCCCAAAAGAGAACTAGTAGAATAAATCAAAACCATTAACTCTGATCAGGAAGAAGTATGTATCATCCTTGTTGACCTGTTTGGTAATGGAATTTTTCCCAAAGGTGCTTTTAGTGAACTTATAAAAGATGAACTTAGATCCACATTTTTTCATTTCATTTTAAAAGCACAGTCTCCAGAACATGAAATATAAAAGAACAGGATGGTTATTTGTCTCAGGACCATTTTTATCCCTGAATTCCATCAAACAAGGTGATTAAAACAACATACTATAAAAATAATAAATATGGAGAGGCTCATTGCCAACAGGTTATTCATTTGATCAGATTCTTTGCCCATAGCACAGAGGAAGCATGAATGAAATGTTTTGAATTTTAAAGGCAGAAGGCATGGCTTCAAAGCATCTGTATCATTCACTATCATTATTTGTCCTTTGTTTTTGAAGAGGATCAATGACATCACGAGGTTATGTTTACCTTATGCACGAATTGGATTTAAGTGAGGCAGAGTTGCAAAAAGTCTTGAGCCTTACCCTTTTTTCTGGAGCCATCAAAGTCCAGGGTGACACAAAAGCAGGACAACTGGCGGTGGGCATCTTCAATGTCTGACCAAGCAATAAGCACTCCATAGGGCCTGCTTCAGCCACTTTCATGACATTTAGAACAAATGATTTTTATCTACCCATTCCACTAGGGGAAGTCATCATGCTCTTTGAGTAGACATCCCTTAACTCATTAACAAGTTTGAGACCAGTCAGGTACTCTCAACCTGCTAAATCACTTATTACTAGAGTGACACTTAACAACTCACTTAAAAAAGAACTCCAAAGTTAGGGGGTCATTCTAGATGACCTCTAGCATCCATTCCTTATAGTTCTAATTCTACGCAAATGTCATACCAGATAGCAAGATTGTTGAGGATAGGTATGATAACTTAAATACCTTTAAACCCTCTTGCACCTTGAATGAATGAATGAAGCATTTTCTTCTTCATTATCATATTTAAAGATATATAACAATAAAATATGTTATATAATATTAATCTAACATACCTGGCTTATTTAATTATGTAATAAGTTATAATAAATATGCTTATCCAAGAAAAATAAATTCCCACATTAGTTATGTCCAAAAATCTATATATCCTTCTTTTTTTCTCTCCTCTCTTGTACCTCTTGCTCTTCCCCAAGAGGGTAGGTAATATGATATAGGCTATACATTTATTATCATAGCATGAAAGGAAATTCTTTATTCCCTTTGTCTATTTTTTAGTTAATCAATCAAGAACTAAAAGTACCTCTACCTAACACTTAGTAAGTCACTAAGTAAGAGAATTCACAAGTCACTTACTAGAAAAAAGTTCATACCCCTAAAAAGCCACAAGCACTTCCCCACTCCCCTAGCCTTGGGCAGTCCAAGGCAAATTGGGAAGCTGTGAGTGGTTCCCATGAAAAAAGAAGAGAGAGAGAGAGAGAGAGAGAGAGAGAGAGAGAGAGAGAGAGAGAGAGAGAGAGAGAGAGAGAGAGAGAGAGAGAGAGAGAGGAAGGGAGGGAGGGAGGGAGGGAGGAAATGATGTGGCAAAGGGGCTATAAAAGACCCAGAAGAATTCGTTCTTTCCTTGGCTCTTTGGTGAGGACACTCTCCTGGAGGAGGATTCTGCTGGGCTGGAGCTTTCTGCACTGGAGGCTTGCTGGGTGAGTGACTGGAGCCAAAGGAAGAGGCTTGCATTGGTGGAATCCTTGCTGAAGACATCACCAGGACTCTTGGCTTAGGAGACTACCACAATTCTATGTGGAGATTGGGACTTTAGGGAACCCTAGCTGGGTGGTGAGCTGGACTTCTTTGGACAAAAATTATAGGGTATCTAGCTAGGCAATACTTTCTACATTTCTCTCTTTTACTATATCTCTATTAAACTAAATTGTTAAGAGTAGCTAACAGACTCGTGACTCAGAAGTTAATCTTATAAATGGAAACCACAATCATATATATTTTTTTTTAACCCTTACCTTCCGTCTTGGAGTCAATACTGTGTATTGGCTCCAAGGCAGAAGAGTGGTAAGGGTAGGCAATGGGGGTCAAGTGACTTGCCCAGGGTCACACAGCTGGGAAGTGTCTGAGGCCAGATTTGAACCTAGGACCTCCCGTCTCTAGGGCTAGCTCTCAATTCACTGAGCTACCCAGCTGCCCCCCACAATCATATTTTTAACTCATATTTAGTCAAACCAATTTTAATTTTTACAATAGTACTTACTAAATACTATTTTAAAGTACTGTGTTAAGCCTTAGAGATACAAATGGAAAAGTAAAATAGTCCTTGATCTCAAGGACCTCACATTCTAATGGGAGAGGCAAGGTATGTGGAAGGTTTCAGCTGCAAGTCATGGAAAGGTCTCATGGTCCTTTGGGTATACTGTAAAAATAGATTGTAATACCTCTTCTGTAAATTCCATTTCTACTGATAACATCACATTAGTTTCTAATATCAAACTAGAGAAAGTTCCCACTAGAAAGCAGAGGAAACTCAATAAATGTTTATGGAAATCAAGGGAGCATGGTACTAATAAGATAACATCAAAAATAAGTGTGAAGAACCAAAGTGGATAGGTGGAGGGGAGGTATGACATGGTTACAAAAATATTGCCTTTGGCACCCAAAGATCTGTTGAATTCTTAGCACCAGACAATAAGGAGGACTCATTCGCAAAGATACCTTTCAGTTCTAGGTGTGGAATCACATATCTATATAACATTTCAAGGCTTAGTAATAGTAACTTTTATAAAGAATATTGCTCAAACTGGCTTATATCCATCCTACAATATATGTTGACACTAATTCAACAATAAAGTTTGACTTAGTTCCTATAGATCACTGTTGTCCTAGTTCTAATAAAGACCTATTGTAACCCAAAAAATTTTTTTGAAAGAAAAATAAAATAACTTGAATGGATTGTATTTTATTTCACCCTGGGGTACTTTCTCCCTCATTCCTTTCATCCACTATTAGCTATCAGTAATGGTTCCCATTGAAGACCCTATATCTATGGCTATTCTCTTCATCTCCCATTTTACCTTCTCTCATCACTGCCAATATACAAAGCCTGGATAGGCAGTCAACATACTCATTGCTCCCCACTGGCACTTTCAGATTGTCCCTTTACTTCCTTCACATGACAATCTTTCTCCTTTGAAGTCTATATCATATTTCCCACCCAATAAAGTGACCCACTTTTCCCATTTTTCTCTCCTTCTTCCTTCTTTCCTCCTTCCCTCTCTCTCTTCCTTTCTTATTTTTACCTTTTACCTTCCTTCCTCTTTTCCCCTTTCTCCTTTTCTTTTTCTCTCTTCTCTCTCTTTTCCCCTCTCTTCTTTCCTTCCTTCATTTATTTTTTCCTTTGAATTTGGTTCTTAGCCCCCTCTCCCTCCTACTTCCTCCATTTAAAAAACAAAAACAAAAACTTTGTAATAAATATTCTACAACAATTAAACAAACATGATAAATAGTGGTTGAATGAATGTTGTAGAGTACACAGGTGCTTCAGTGTATTAGTAATTTGCATGTTAGCTATGGGAACTACAGTTTTTTTCTCCCACTACTTCAGTAAGATGGTAAGGCTATTTTTTAATAAATGGAAAAAAATATTCCTGTTTCTTAAATTACTCTAAGATTTTTTTTAAACCTTTACCTTCCGTCTTGGAGTCAATAGTGTGTATTGGCTCCAAGGCAGAAGAGTGGTAAGGGCTAGGCAATGGGGGTTAAGTGACTTGCCCAGGGTCACACAGCTAGGAAATGTCTGAGACCAGATTTGAACCTAGGACCTCCCGTCTCTAGGACTGGTTCTCAATCCACTGAGCTACCCAGATGCCTCCTACTCTAAAAATTTTAAAAGCTATTTGCAAAGACTAACAAAACAAACCTACATTTACAGATGCTACAAAGAAGAAAAACAATAACCATGAAATGTCAGTCATATCCTATAGATGTCCAAAGATTCCTCCTGAGTCTAAGTAAAACCATGATGAAGTCAGCTCACCTAAATTTTCCTTAATTCTCCTTCTTCTCCACTACCTCTTAACATGCTTGGCATCTAGTAGGTGCTTAATACAAACTTGCTGATTAATTGATTAGCTTCCTACAAGGGTCAACTCAGATTCCACTTTCTATAGGAGCTTTTCACCAAACAATCCTTAGTGCTTTCCCCCTCCTCAAGTCAAACTACACATCGTTGTCTTCTCAAACTCGACATGTTCAAGCCAAACAGGTTCTCATTATACAACCAATCATGGAATCTTGACATTTCTACTCCATCTAGACAATCTTTGGAAGTGATTCCCAGATCTATATATCTAGTTCTAATCTCTCTCCTGACTTCTAGCCTTGAATAAATATCTGCCTCTTGGTGATCTCAAACTTAATTCCTGTAGATATCTTAAACTCCACAAGTTTAAAAAAAACCCTCATTATTTTTCCCCCCAAAACAACCTTCCCCTCTTCTCAACTTCCTCATTTATGCAAAGGGTATCATTTATTCCTTGTTACTCTGATTCACATTCAATGTCATCTTCAGCTTCACACTTCACTCACTCCATATGGCCAATCTATTGCCAAATCTTATTATTTCTACCTACACAATATCTTTAGTATATACCCCCCGCTCTCCAGGAACACAGCTGTCCTTTGATATATGTCCTCACCGTCTCAGCCTATTCTATTGCAATACCTTTTGGGATAATGTCTCTCCCTCAAGTCTCTCACTCTAATCCATCTTTCCTCTATTCTATTGCCAGTGGTGATTCTTCTATTGCACAGATCTGACTATGTTACCTCCTTACTTGATAAACCTTTAGGACTCCTTATTGTCCTTAGGTTCAAATATAAAATCATCTACAGTTTTTAAAGCCCTTCCCATTCAGATCCCCTCCTACTTTTCCAATCATTTTTCTCTTTTCTCCTATCCATGGGCTCTGTGACATCAGTCACCTTGCTGTACTTTGAACAAGATATGCCATCTCCTGATTGTTAAGTGACTTGCCCAGAGTCACACAGCTAGGAAGTATCTGAGGCTAGATTTGAAACCAGTATCTCCCATCCTTAGACCAGTCTCTTCCTCTGAGCCACCAAGCTATCCCCTTCTTATTTACTTTCTATTTATTTGATGCATAGTCATGTGTTCAAATTGTTCCTCCATTAGAATATAAGTTCCTTGAGGGCAGGGGCTGTTTCATTTTTGTCTTTCTATCTCAAGCATCTAGCACAGGGGTAATTTAATAAATAAATAATTATTGATTGGTTTAAAAAAAAAGTGCTATGCCTCTGGTCCAGAGACCACATTAGGCTTCTAATTTTAGTTCTGTCTTTCTCTTGCTCTGTGACCTTGGGGTAGCTGCTTTAATTTCTCTCGACCTCAGTTCCACCAACAGCAAAAGATGGAAAGTAATACCTGCCCTCTCTACCTCATAGAAAGTTGTGGTGATTGAATGAGGCAAAATAAGCAAAAGCACTTTGAAAAGGGGTCCAAGTATTATCCAAATGAGCTCATTGGACCTCTTAGTCCTGCTCTGGGATGGATGCCACCTGGAACCAGTAATGAGGGCTCACACCATAAGAGTACAGAAACTGCTTCTCTCTTCCCCCTCTCCTCTCTCTATCTTTCTCCCTCTCCCTCCCTCCTTCTCTCTCTCTCTCTGTCTCTCTCTGTCTCTCTCTCTTTGTCTCTCTCTGTCTCTGTCTGTCTGTCTGTCTGTCTGTCTGTCTCTCTCTCTCTCCTTCTTTCTGCTCTGTCTCTCTTCTCTCCATAGATAGATAACTAGATAGATAGGCTAATGCCATATAAGTCCAGGAATTCCCTCTCCAAATATGTATGTGTGATATATATGTATATATAATACATACAAATATATGTAGGGTGTGTGTATGCACATGTATACGTATATGTACAATGTATATCAGAAAAGCCTGTAGAAAGCCCAGCCCAGGGCGCAGAATTAGAAGGAAAGAAAGGGAAAAAAAATCAACAAACCAAACCACGGCCTACTTGAAGCTGTGAAGGAAGGATGTCATTTCTAAATTCTGGGTAGATTTGTTTCCCTTTGTTAGCTTCTTTTCCAGTGTGTTCCAGGCACTCTGGAAAATGAACGTCAGAGACAAAAAGTACTTTGCCCTGCAGGAATAAAAAATGGTCAAAGCCCAGCCAGCCCCACCGAGGAGCAGCACCATTCACTCACAAAGAATTGTGTGCATGTAGATGGCTGATTAATTGCTGGCCTGCCTAGACGAGGCTGCAACAAGCCAGATACTGTCAGCGTGCAGTCTGTTACCATGGAAATGCAGCGTTCCTGTTTCTGACAAACCCTTGAATACTGGATAGATTGTGCCATATGTAAATAAGGCAAATTAGTTTTCCTATATCTTCCAGACAAGGTTAGACTGAATGAAAATATATCTGTTTAAACATACTGTAACCCTCTTAGACGTGGCAAAGAGGCGCAATCAGCTCCTTTCTTAGGGAGCTGAACTCCCTATGTTATAGCAGAAAGGCACTTGGGGGTGGGGGATGACCAAAGGCAAAAATGCTTTTCCTATTTAGAAAGCAAGGCTGCAGAGCCACTCCTGCAAAGAAACATTAATTAGGCTTTTGTCTTTGAACTTAGTCACGGATAAGATGCCCTTTTCCAAGGGAAAATAAAAAGGCTTCTATAGACCATTTCTAGGATGCAACACATTCCAAGTCTTTGGTCAGGCATTGGGGATATTTTTTTCCTACAGTTTCTCCTCCTGTCTGGTCTCCCAGATTGCAGAGGGCTGAACAGAGAGCCCAAGAGTCAGCAAACTAAACTGACTCAATCAGCACTATGGAAACTGGAAAACCAGTGAACTTGGGTATCCCTACTTTGAACACAAAGTCCCCACTCCCTTTGCTGAGAGCATCAAGCAATTTATAGCATGGGTCATGACCAGGTATACTGCACTGGAAAGTTTCCATGATGGTGATGAGATTAGAAAAGACTCCTCCCACTGGATATGGGATCTATGCCCCATAGGAAGGGAATTCCACTTAAGAACCTTATGGGGAATTCATCATGATCGTTTAGAAAGAATCCGATTTGATGGAGCACTAAGTAGACTCCTTGAGATGAATATTAAAATATATTTTCCAATAGAAAGTACATTGCAGTTAAATATTTTCTTGGCAATTTTTCCCTCTTTCTTTATATTAATGATTTGTACAGTTCCTGGTACATATTAATCACTTAATAAATGCTTATTGACTGAAGGATTCAACACAGAAGCAAATACAAGATGTATTGTATATATAATATATATATATATCACTCATGGGATACATATTATATAAAGGATGTGTTATATATACAATACATATAGTCAGTGATTCTGGTCAGGAAAACACCAAAAAATAAAATGGGGGAGGCATTTCCACATATAAAATGGAACAGAAAAATAAGATATAATATTGGAAGAGGGAAGGATTACTTTGGGGGAAGGTAGAAAGGATGAAACAAAGTCAGCTCTTCCAGTTCTGGCAAAGTCTACACTTTTTTTTTGCAATACATTTTTTTACTGGTATTATTTTTTTAAATTTAAATTTTTTTGTTACAATACTCACTTTATTTCCCTCCCTCCCCTCCACCCACCCTTCCCACAGCCCATGCGCGATTTCATTGGGTATTACTTGTGTCCTTGATCAGAACCTATTTCCATGCTGTTGATGTTTGTCCAAGTTATATGTTGCATGAGCCATTTTGAATATTTGGAAAACATACACGCTTTTCTATTTTGTATCCTCAAAAGTACTTTTTGTAAATGTTATTCTTATACCAAAAACATTGGCTGATGGTATCAGTAACCTCTAAAACAAATACCTGGTCCTTCTTTAAAGGAATGGAAGTCTACTGAAGTATAAAGTTATATGTAGTCTCAGTCACTATCAATTATTATAGATTATTTTACTCATCATTTGAGGGTGGGTTATAATGTGAGATATTCACCTGGAAATATACATGGGGTTTGTATAATGAGTTAAAACAAAATTAATTAATAATCATTTTAAAAATTCCTTTAAAAAGCCAGCTATCTCTTAAAATTGAGGCCCTGGTTTCAAAGATCACCTCTGATATTTATTACCTGAGTGACAGGGCAAGTTATTTCAGCTCCCCAGACCTCAGTTTATTCCTCTGAAAATAAGGGGGTATGAGGAACTGGACAAGGTAACTTCTGATATCTTTCAGCTTTAAATCTGTGATTTGACAATTCTTTAATCCCAAAATCTCTTAGACATTCTTTCTCAGATAGTCACAGGCAATCAACATTCTCTTTTTAATCTTTGACTTCTTATGTGTACAAATAGGGAAAATACAATATAAATGCAACATAGTGCTTCCTACAGAGCAACAGATCCATGTTGCTTTTAAATGTACATTTGTCAAAATATACTATTTTCTCTGGATTAAATAAATACTTTCCCCTAGGTTTCAGTCAGCTTTTTCAATAAGCACTGAACTCAAAAGAAATCTTTACTTTTCTGATGTTTCCATACATTAAATAAAATAAAATTGGAATACTAACATGTACAATAATTTTCCACTTTACCTTCCCCTTCTCAACTGAAATTAATGAGAGTCCTTATTTTTGTGAAAGGTAATTATTTTGTTAGATGATCAAAGTACTAGGAGATTTGCCCAGAATTTTAATTTAGGAAATTAAATTATCTGCCATATAGACTCTAATAATTTCTTAACATCCCCAAACATTACAAAACATAATTAAACAAAGACAGATTGATAGAACTTTAGTACTGAAAAGGACCATAGAGATTATCTTGTTCAACTCCATCATTTTGTAAATGAAAAAACTGAAAACCGGAAAGGTTGATAATTGTGAAAAGTCATGAAGCCAGATGGTGGCAGAGTCTGGGACTAAAGCCCATACCTTCTGACTCTCAGATGCACCAAAAATCATGGCTAGCAGACACAAACACAGATGCATTGATTACAAAGTTCTGTCTCTTTATAAAGAATATTAATCAAGAGTTCTGACCCAAATTATATATTAAACACTTTCCTTAACACACAAGAGATAGATTTTTTTCCTTTCCAAGTCATTCAATATATTATGAGCTTCTTGAGCATGGGGAACACACCATTCAATCCTCTCTCTCCCACAGTACCTTGTACACTGTGGCTGCTCAAGAAATGTTTGCTGAATGAATGAATGAATAAATGAACAAACTAATGAATGATTTCTATAATTCTATTCATTACAGAATAGTAGTTGACTATCAGTTGACAAATCTTTGAATCCTAACACAACCAGTCTTTGGAATTAGGGAGACTCCAAAGAAGAGAGTGAGTTCCTCTTTGTTCTCAGACTACTCTCTGGTTTGGGGGCTAGGAGAGTGGGAGGGGACTGATCAGGTGGAAGAGTAGAATATATTTAAAGGAAGCTGTTTCTATCTCTATCCAGTTCTTGAGTAGAAGGATGACTAAGAATAAGAAGACAATGTGATATAGAAGGAAGTGTTTTAGACTTGTTTGTCAAGAGTGTGTGGCTATGGGTAAGTAACAACTTCATGTGGATCAGATGAGAACATATATAAGTGCTTACAAACTTTGTACTATATAAATGCCAACAATTAGTATCATCATCATCATCATCATCATCATCATCCATCTTTCTTGACCCTAGTTTCTTCCCTAAGAAATAATGGTGGCACTTAGAATGCAAAAGACTCATCTGGCTGCCATTCTTTCCTGTGATATCTGTGTGACCATTGGTAAGTCACTCAACATGAGGTAATGAATTCTTAAATTATTTTTTGTTCCATGGATCCTCTTGGACCCCTTCTGAGAATAATACCTGCTGCCTCATTTTAGCTAGAAAGCAAAGAAGTCACGTTTTTTTTTTTCCCCATACAACTTCACAGAAATCTGTGACACTGAAATTTAGTCACAGTCTCCTTGGAAAGTGGGTGCCCATGAACATTGGGTTAAGAACCCTGTATGAGGCACATTTCTAAGACTAAATTATATGAGTCACTGACCTCAGTGAGTAAAGGAAGTTATCATATTAGAAGTTCCCTATACTAATAAAATCTAAGACCCAGCCGAAAGGAAGTTCAACATATCAATTCCTGTAGTTTTTATATAACAGGGTTGTTATAAAGTTCCAATGAGGAAATATTCATTTGTGTGTAGTGTGTATCGGTGTATATGTATATATACACAAATAAATTATATACACACATGTATATACATACATGTACATATGTACATTTTACATACATATATAGAATATCTTCAAAAAACCTTGATGTATTCTTTATATATCAGCTTATATGATAATAAGAATAATATAAGATCCCAGTTAAGAATCCTGGCCTATACTTGTCCATGGCAAAGGACTCCCCTTACCTGCTTGGGACAGTTAGATGACATAGAGGATAGAGTGCTAGGTGTGGAGGCAGAAAGACCTGAGTTTAAATCCAACCTCTGATACCCACTAGCTATGTGACCTTGCTCAAGTTCTTAACTTCTGTCTGCCTCAGTTTAGTCATTGATAAAAGGGGAATAATAATAATAGCACCTATCTCCCAAGCATATTTCAAAGATCAAATGAGATATTATTTGTAAAGTTCCCAGTGCAGTGCCTGGAATATAGAAGATACTTAATAAATGAGCCCTTCTCATCCTTCTTTTCTTTCTTTCCTTCCTTCCCTTAAACTTTATCTTCTAAAATAGTCGGTCCTCACTTCTAGTTATAAGAAAAGCTCCTGTTCCAAAAATATACTAGGGAACATAACTTCAGAAGTCTTTAAAACCTAAAAATATCTAAATATTCCCATCAGTGCAATATCTTTTAAAATGAAAATATAATCGTTATCAAATGACTCACAGAAGATACATATACAATGAAGGGGAAAGAAACTTGATTTGTCCCAAGGTAATTGAATGTAATTTCATAAAGAATACTAATTGCCTCATTTCTCAGAGTCCAATTAATTGAAATTCAACATGTTGAATGTTCTCTATATTTCTTAAGGAAGGGTTTAAATGTAATTTTAAATGACAAATACCCCCACTAAATTATTTAAAACTAAAAATATGATTACACTCCATGCTATATACATTACACTTGTTTCTTGGACTTTGAGCCCAAGTGTAGATGCGGCTTTTCACAGTTCATTTGCTATTTTAATTTTTTTTTAAGTTAAGCCAAAGAAAAACCTAGTCATTATTATCCATGTATTTTCACCATTGATACAAATACTAGAACACATACGAGCTGTCCAAATACTAATTTCCAGGGTAGCCTAATTAGTTTGAAGCTTTTCTTCCATAAAAAAGCACCAAGCTAAGTCTGAACAGAATTCCTCATCCTTTGTTTAATCCATTCACAACATATAAATAATGATACTAGTTGGTATTTATGTAGTGCTTTCTAAATCCTGATCTCCTGGCAGCCTCACAACAATCCTGAGAGGTTGGTAGAGCAGATATTAGTTGTTATACTAATTGCTGAACAAATGAAGTCATAGGCTACAAAGTGAAGATAGATTTCAAAACCAGAGAAACTCAGAGTTGGAAGTATCAATAAAGATCTAGCTCCCTCCAGAAAGACTTGCATCCCTGTTCCACCTACCAGGTGTATCCTCTTAAATGCCACCTACACAAGTGATCAGGATATGGAAGCATATACCCCTTACAACTACTGATTACCAGTTCTAGTCTATGCCTTTGCCACTATTACTCAGCAACTTCCCCTTCTTTAAGGTTGATTCCATCTATTTAGTCCAACTAGATTCAATCTTCATCACAGTTATCTATCATCCTCTAAGTCTGTGACTCTTAAATTATTTGGTCACAGAATTCTTTTCTACTAAGCCATGTTTGATGCCTGGCTCATCATCTTCTTCTCCACTATATCTTTATACTTGAAGACTTTTAGTATACATGTCAATGTCTCTTCAAAGATTTGCACTTTCTTGTTTATCAGACTCCTGAATTCCCTTGTGACTTGTGCCTTCATAACCCCATTAGATGAGTCACATCCTTGATCTCACAATGACCTGTAACTATATAACCCCAAGGATAGTCACTAGGAAATTCTTCTTTCTGATCAAAAGCTACTGTCCTTACATCTCTCTCTTACCTGACTGAAGCTAACCCTACTCTTCTTCCTCACCAGGTCCTCCACTATCTACTATACTCTCTTCTTTCATTCTACCAAATTTGTTTTCACATTACTTTGACCACAGCATCTTGAACATATGGCTGACCACTTCAACTATACACTGTCCTCATACCTTGCCACCTTATCATCTTTTTTTAGATGTGTCTTGACAAACCCAATCCTGGTAACTCTCACCATATACCTTGCTGACTGGATACACTTCAAATTCCTATTTTTAAAGTCTCCACGAGGTCTTCTTGCTATTGCACAGAAATCCTTTTATTTTCCTAGGGCATTCTTCCATGCCTTGATCTACCACACTTATTTAAGCAACTATTTGAAAGTTTTTCTTCTCCTCCCAAAACTTTTATTCCCTCTCTTTCCTCCTTCCTCTCAGCAAAGATCTTTCCTCCTCTTCTACTGAGAAAATAAAGACTACTGAAAGATGTATTTACCCCATTCTACCTTGTCATACTTTCAAATCTTCTACATCATTACCCATACTCTCTTTTGCTCCAGTTTCTAAGGAAGAGGTATATACCTCTTCTAGGAGCTTGATACCTTGTTCATAATGTCTTTCTCATTTTCAATTTTACCTTATCCATTGATTCCATTCCTATCTCTTGAAAACATGCTCACTAACACTTCCCAGATGTGTGAGCCTGGGTAAGTCACTTAACCCCCATTGCCTAGCTCTTACCACTCTTCTGCCTTGGAACCAATACACAGTATGGATTCCAAGATGGAAGGTAAGGGTTTTAAAAAACAAACAAACAAACAAACAAAAAAAAAACATGCTCACTACTTTTTCTGGTCCTGGGCAAATTGTTTAACCTCTCAGTATTCCACACAACTCTTGATTGTGCTCAAAGAAACAATGAACTGGAGGAATTCCTTGTGAACTGGAACAACCTTCCAGGAACTGATGCAGAGTGAAGGGAGCAGAACCAGGAAAACATTGTACACAGAGACTGATGCACTGTGGTACAAAATAATGTAATGGACTTCTCTACTAGCAGCAATGCAATGATCCAGGACAATTCTGAGGGACTTATGAGAAAGAACACTATCTACATCCAGAGAAAGAACTGTGGGAGCAGAAACACAGAAGAAAAACAACTGATTGATCACATGGTTTGATGGGGATATGATTGGGGATGTAGACTCTAAATGAACATCCTAATGCAAACATCAACAACATGGCAATAGGTCTTGATCAATGACACATGTAAAACCCAGTGGAATTGTGTGTCAGCTACAGGAGGGGGTTGGGAGGAGGGGAGGGAAAGAACATGAATCTTGTAAACATGGAAAATATTCTAAATTAATCAATTAAATAAAAATTTTTAAAAAGACTATAAACACAAATAAATTGTCAGTCTATAGCAGTGGAAGAAAATCCCACACTGGAAGTTTCCAATATCACTGAAACTAGATATCTGATATCATATCATACAAAATGTAAGCACAGCATAATGACCCATGCTTTAAACTATTTTCAATACTTATGTGTTGACCTAAATGTGACATTTCAACATGCCTTTAAAAAAAGGAACCAAGCAGGTTTTAATTGGCTATATGTGGATTCTCAGATGGTCACAAACCAACATCTAATTTGCTCATTAGAAAGCTTTCCAAATGCTGAAGTTGAGAATTTGTGTATTTCTGGATTTAAATAGCAATGTGTATCCTAGAAGCAAAATGTTCCACAATGTAAGAGCAGCCATCTCATTTTCAAACTTCATTAGCCAAAACATACCATCTACCTGGTTACATGCTACTTGTGCATGCCAGTTATGTGGTGGAAAAACAATGACATAAGCTTGCTAAAAATTCCTTTAGCACCTATTGCTAACTGGTTAATTAAATTTTAGAGGCAAAGCTATTGTGCCAGGTAGATACATGAAGAGTTTTGAAGTTCTGCATTTTCATAAGCTGAGAAAGAAAATATGAGATCCCTGTGATCTCAGGCTGGCTCCATAGAAGATATCCGGATGGACAATTCACACATCAGCATTAGTAGTATTGAACCATAAGAGTCAGAATGATTAATGGGGAAAGAGTCTTCTAGGCAGCATAGAGATAACATTAATACATTTCCTTACAGAAGATAACATTAGCTCCACTGAAGAGCACCGGAGAGTAGTAGAGAAAGAAATGGACTGGCAAATGGGATACGTAGGTTTTAGACTTCTGAACTTCTCCACTCAATCCAAGGAACAAACATTGGTTTATTAAGCAAGCACCAACCCAGAGAAAGGTGCTAGTCAAGGTGATATAGGTAAAGTAAGCCAAGAAACATTTATTAAGCACTTATTGTATGCCAAGCCCTGTGTTGGGTGATGAGGAAAGCAATACAAACAAAAAGAAATATAGTTTTTCCCCCTCAAGTAGCTTATAATAAGGGTAAAACACACAAAAAAGGACTGAAAAATTAGGAAAAGGGTTATGGGAATAGGGTGAGGAATAAAGTATGTCATGTGGGAGTGGAAAGCAAAGTATTGGAGTCCAAAAAAACCAGAAGCACACCTGGAAAGGGCAGGTGTGGGTCTCTCCCCAGAATGGAGGTACTCTTGCCAATGGGAGAAGGAAGCTTGCATGGCAGAATAATGTCCAGGGTGGGATAGCATCTGAGGCAAGGTGCTAAAATACAGAAAGTCTGAAGCACAGTCAGGAGGGGAACACTACACAGCAGCAGAACAAAAAACTCCAGAAATGGCGGCCACTAAATGGTTTATAAGGTTCCACATATTTGCTTCTTGTCATTTAGCTGATTAGTCATGTCCAGCTCTTCAAGACCTGTTTTGGAGTTTCCTTGGCAGAGATGCTGGAGTGGCTTGCCACTTCCTTCTCTAGCTCCTCTGACAGATGAGAAAACTAAGGCAAACAGATTTACACAACTAGTAAGTATCTGAGGTTGGATTTGAACTTGGGTCCTCTTGACTTCAGGTCTGGTACTCTATCCATAGTACCACTTAGCTGCTCTACATATTGACGTTAAAAAAATACAAATTAACAGTATCTTTTTTATTATGGTTTTATTTATTCGTTAAATATTTCCAAGTTACAGGTTAATCTGGTTCAGTTGGTACTACAGTGTTTGTATGTCTGATATCTCTCCAGACTGTGAGAGCCATCTGTCTTAGAGTTCTTTTTTTCTTTTGCCTGGTTTTCTAATGAACCGTGTGCTTCTTTCTCCCATGGCAGCCTGAAAACTTCTTGAGGGGAGAAGTAGCACCTTACATTGCCTCTTTATATTCTGCGCTGTATTTTCTGTATATTAGACATTAAATGGTTCTCGAATAGCTTCTAGGCAATCTGCAATCTCATTGCACCTCAGTTTCTTCAGTTATGACAATAATAGTAATGCCTCCTACTTGAATTCCACCAAATAATAGATATTAAGAATAAGAATGAGAGGAGATGATCCAAAGCAAAAATATATACATATACATACAAATAGTTTACTCTATTTGTTCATTCATTCATTCATTTATTTAGTTGTTTGGTTTTTTTTTAAGCCCTTACCTTTGGTCTTGGAATCAATACTGTGAATTGGTTCCAAGGCTGAAGAGTGGTAAGAGCTAGGCAATGGGGGTCAAGTGACTTGCTCAGGGTCACACAGCTGGGAAGTGTCTGAGGCCAGATCTGAACCAGGACCTCCCATCTCTAGGCTTGGATCTCAATACACTGAGCTACCCAGCTGCCCCCTGTTTATCTTGTAAAAAGCAGGACTGGATTATTTTCTTTTAACTGAGAAGCAAGCATGTTTTTGCCTTTTAATGAATTCAGTATAAATGCTGTTTTAATTGTTTTATATTTTATTGTAGCATTACAGCCAAATTTTTGTGGTCACACAATTTACAAACAGTTGTGTATGTTAAAGCAGAAGGATAACAACAGCTCACAAGGTTGGCAAATATATACATACATTATCATGGTTGATGCTGACAACCCTCTGAGGCAGGTGCTAAATTAGATCCCACTTTGTGAATGAGAGGTTTAAAGCTCAGAGAGAGGAAATAAGTTCCCTAGAATCAAACACTAAGTCGGGTGTCTGAGGCAGGATTCAAAACAAGGGTTTTCTGTCCAATTCAAGGCCTGGGTTCGAAAGTGACTAGATGATCCCTATATTCTCTTGAAGGTCTATTCCATTTTCCAGTATTTATTTACAGCCACAAAAACACCGTGGCTGCCCCCTTGACTGAACAAATTAGAAGATTAATAGATACCACAAAACTTTAACTTGAAAATAAACACATACACATTTTGATTTATTTCAACAATAAAAATAGGGGAGTGACCCTCTGCTTTTCTGGCCACACAAGTGCATATATCCATATATTCTTTTTGATTAAAATCATCATTGACACTCCATGAAAAATTGCTTTGTTCAATAGGAAAAGTATAAACAAGACATGTTAAGAATGATAAGCTGAAGACTTAAACTGAGATAAACAGAGACTGCTAGTCTTAGCCTACTGCTTTACTGATTTCTGATCACTCAAACCACATTTAATTAGAAATTAATTTCCTAAGGAGAAGAATATTATGAATGAAAGGATGTTGGAGGGTGATGGTGGCTTTAATCATTAAAACTTAAATCCTCCCAAATGCTCTTCCTAGGCTTCTTCTTGGTAAAAGAAGTCAAATGCCATGGATCTATCCTCCAGTAATTACAAAAATACTCATCCTAAAGTACATAAAATATCAGTCCCCTGATCAAAGGTGTTTGGTGGCTTCCCAATTGCCTCTAATAAAGCCTGGCATTTAGGATCCTCCAAAGTTGGGTTCCAAATGACTTCTTCCAGCCATATTTCATGCTCCTCCTCTTCATGTATGCTATTATCTGTCCACTCTGGACTGATAACTCTTTCTCCAAAGTAGAAACCTATTTCCCACTTTCAGACTCTCAACTTCCTAAAAAGCATTTCCTCATTGGCATGAGATTTGTTTTTGTTTTTTACTTATAAATCCAATACTTTTTGGAAACTATAGGGCGATTATAAGGAGGACTGGGGTAATACTGGATAGAAAAGTAGAATCTTTCATAAGTTAGAGGTAACTATGTATAAAATCCGAGGAATTAGAACTAGAGAGAAGAAGCTATAGGAAAGAGAAGGAGGCTAACATCAAGTGTAGGAAGAGTCACAGGAAGCTGGAGTCTATAGACATAGAAGGCAATGGAAGACATTTCTGACAGCTGAGTACCTTTAGGCAGGCTTTGCCAGGAGCCTGTTCATTTGATGAGAGGCATTTCTGTCCCGATTGGATGAAGAAAGGGTGAGTCATTCGTTGGATCTTTCTTCTACTCTACTGGTTATGTAAAAAGCTATCTGAGCTTATTGCTAGTGCCATCCTCAGCTTGAGAGAGGGCAAACCTCTCAGGCATCCTATCAGCGGGCATTTATCATTTGAGAGAGAAACAGGACAGGCTTTGCCTCGTTTTGGCTATGAGCTTGCTTATTGGAGAAGTATGCTTTGCTAGAAGCAAATTGGAAAAAGCAAAATCCTGTTAAGTGAAGGACTAATTGCCTGGGCTTGTCTGAGTTACCAGGAGAGCCAACTGGAGGAGCTCTGCAATTCTCTGGCTTAAGGGAATTGCTCGTCACTGAACAAATGTTGATATATATTTTGCTGAAAGTGTTAACACTCTCTCATCACCTTTTTAAGGGTGTTTGTTACTTAGAAACCTTGTCAGTGCTTCATCAGTTTGAGAGCAGAAGAGAAGCAGATTTGCCCAGCAGAACACTGAGAACTAAAAGGGGAATAGCTAGCAGAAAAATGGATTTGTATGGTGCATATTATTTCTGAAGGGATTAAGGGCAACAAGACTTTCAGTCCATAGTTCTGAGTTGCCCAGGCACACGTGTTCCCCAACTCATATGCCTCCCTGCTGGGTTTTTGTGAATTCATATCTCTTCTCCTACAATGTATGCTTTGGTAGAAGAATGTGTTACCCCAGATTAAAAGGATGATTGTGATGTTTTGATCATTCCTGTTCTTGTATTCCATTGAGTAGATATTATTCTTTTTTCTTGTCTTTGCTTTATTGCTAGATGAATGTTTCATACAGTCAAAAAGTACTTCTTATATTCTAGGCATAAAGTGCTGTGGCTAGAAAGAAAGGAAAAACATGGTCCTATTCTCAAGGAGCTCACATTCTTTTGGGGGAGACAACATGAAGATTACTATGTATATACACCAAATATACAGTGTAAATGGAAGGTAATCTAAGAGGAAAAGTTCTTCTCTGTGAATCATTGGTGCCATTGTGACTGATTTTGTATAAATGGGAGGACACCAACGGGGGCTTAAGAGCTACATTAGGGCTATGTTCCTGCCAACTCCCTCCCTTACACACACACACACACACACACACACACACACACACACGCACGCACACACACACACACGCACACACACACGCACACACACACGCACACACACACACGCACACACACACACACACACTAGGTTTATGCCTAGGACTTTGGGAGAGAATAGCAAATTATAGTAGAAGACAATGGCTAGTACAATCACCAATTCTTGGAATAATCCCCAGATATGATGATATGTGATAACAGGTAGAGGGTAAAGGAGCTAACCCAGAAGTAAAAAATGGGGATGTAGATGCCACATTGTATATTAACCTATGGTCTACACTACTGTAGACCATATACTGTAGACCAATACTGTAGGGTCATATTCAAGCTACATTTATATGAAATGATGATAGGAAGAAATAAAAGCAAGGAAAAGAAGAAATTGGTGAATTAAATAGGATGGTAAATTCAGAATTTAAGTGAGGCAAGGTCTTATCTTACTCCTACTCAAGAAAAACTCACATTTGACATTTCACAGGTTATTTTATAAATACACAGTTCCATTTTGAAGGACACTTAGAGAACATGACAATCCACTGCAGATGGAACCTTTATGTAAGAGAAAAACTGATTTTTTTCATTGTAAACATCATTGGGTAATGAAATTACTGGTAGAACTCTTTAATAGATAATAAACTACTTTATCTCAATATTTGAGCCTCTAGTAAAACTACAGACAAAACGGGTCACCTTATTGTGCTCTCTGTCTCTTTAAGGAAATATGAAGTTATGTCAGTCTCAAATCTGATCAGTCCATGCACAAGTAAATTCTATTGGTCTTAATATTCATAGAATTATTAAAGGTTGTATTATAAATTAGTTCAGTTCCATAACTATTCATTTATTAAGCACCTACTAAATATAAAGGATTATAATAAGCTCTAGACATGAAAAGATGAAAACAAATGGTCCCTGTCTTCAAGGAGTTTACAGTCTACTGATATAGATGGCTTGAATTTAAAGGTAATTGTACCCACAGGATTGCCCCAAATTGGGCCCAGGGAAGAATTTTTGAAAATCTATATTATTTGATGAATTGATAATCAAATATTTGTCTGAAACTGATATGATAAATAAGTCCATTACTCTTTTGCCTTAAAATTCCAAATCTGTCTCCATAATACATATCCATAATAATATAAGTAACCTTTGTCCATTCCACACTGGAACAATTTCATCTGAGGACCTTTTGCCATTTTGATCCAGAAAATCTACTCAATTTCTCTCATTTTTATTATATATTATGTTTCAGCAGAATATTATTACATGTAACAAACAACAACAACAACAAAATTCTATTTGTTTTTTAAGCTATTTATAACTAGAAGGTCACAGCTAGATATTTTAAACATTTTGGGGCTACTCACCCTAGTATAGTCCAGTTTTCCAATCAGGTCAAGATATAGTTTTGGGGGTACCTGAAAAAATAAGGAAAAATAGCCAATTAATTAAGGAGAATTTGTTCAGAGCCTAATATATGCCATGCCCTATACTAGGTTCTGGGAATAGAAATAATAAAGTGATACTCTCTCCAAAAACCCTTACATTTTGAAAGGAGTGGGGAAAATCAATATATACATATATAAGTATAATAAATGTATTTGTTATTATAACCGATATAACTTCATGCAGAAGTCTTTTCATGAGCCTTGTCTTAAAAGCAGAGGGATTTTATGAGGCAAAGGCAAATGAAGAACATATTCTAGATATGGGGCATGTCCATTGCAAAGGTACAGGGAAAAGGAATGAAGAGTCATGTGAGAAATGGAAGTCAGTATGTCTGGATCACAGAATAAAGGAGAGAGAACCAATGGGGCTGAAAAAAGAGAGTGGGCTCAAAGTGCAGGGGGCTTTAAGAAATAAGCAGGGGAATTTATATTTTATCCTATTGACAAAAGGGAAGTACTGGAATTTATTGAATAAGGGAGTAATATGGTCAGATTTGCATTTAAGGAAAATAATGTTGTCATTGATTTAGGCGGACTCGAGTTGGGAGTGACTTGAGAAAAAGAGACCCATCAAAAGGCTGTTGCAAAAAATCAAGGCAAAAATGATAAGAATCTGAATGAAGGTGTTAGCTGTGTGAGTAGAAGAAAAGGATTGATGCAAAATATTCTGTAGAATTATAAGCAGCAAGATTATACCACTGGTCAAATTTGAGGGGTAAGGGAGAAAGGAATAAAGATGATATACCAGAGTCACAAATCTGGGAGACTGGAAGACTGACTAATTTTTTAAAAATATGAAGTTTGAAAGAAGGAAGGGTTCAAGGGAAGAAAAATTGTGTCCAGTTTCAGTTATGCTAAATTTGAGATGTTTTTGGGACATCCCATTTAAAATATCCATTATCTAGTCATCAGTGATGTAGTACTGAAGTTTAGGGGAGAAACTAAAGTTGAGAGTCCCTTGCATAAAGATGATAATTAAGTCCATGGGAAATGTTGATGCTCCCAAGAAGGTATAAAAAAGGGTCTAGTGCAGAAACCTAAGGATGATTCATTTTTAAGGGTGATGTGGATAATGTGCTCGCTAAAAGTAAAGAGAAGGAACTGACATGTTAGACAGTGTGGAGTCATGGAAGTCCAGAAAGGTGAGATCATCCATGAGGAGAATGGGCAATATTGTCAAACACAGCTGATAGGTCAAGAAGGATTCCTACTGAGAAAATACCATAAGAATTGGCAATTTAGAGATCACTGGCAACTTTGGAGATAGCTGTTTCACTTGAATGGCTAGGTCAAAAGTCAGACTGCAAAAGGTTGAGGAATAAGTGAGAGAGACAGCTTTTTCTAGAAATCTGACTGAGAAAGAGAAGAGAGATATTGAATAGTAGCTTCAGGGAGTGGAAGGGAATAATAAAGGTTTGGTTTTTTACAAAGGATGAAGGAGACTTGGGCATCTTAAAAATATTTTATTTTTTCCAATTACATGTGAAAACAATTTTAACATTTTGTTTTTGAAAAATTTGAGTTCCAAATTCTTTCTCCCCTTTTCCCTCTTCGTTGAGAAGGTTATAGGTTTTACATATGCAGTCACAAAACAAATTTCTATTAGCCATGCTCTGAGGAGAAAAAAAAGAATTTTTTTTAAAGTATGCTCCAATCTCCATTCAGATTCTATCAGTTCTTTCTCTGAAGGTAGATAATAGTTTTCATCACAAATTCTTCAGAATTGTCTTAGATCATTGTACTGCTCAGAATAGTCATCTATACTGTTCTCCTGGTTCTACTCATTAAGACTTTCTAGGTTTCTCTGATATCTTCCTGCTTGTTTTTTCTAGCACAACGATATTCATCACAATCATATACCACAATATTTTAAGCCATTCCTCTAGATTACCTCAATTTCCAGTTTTTTGTCACCATAAAAGAGCATCTATTAATATTTTTGTATGTATAGGTCTCTTCCTTCTTTCCTTCCTTCCTTCCTTCCCTCCCTCCCTCCTCTGGTCTTTCTTTCTTCCTTCCTTCCTTCCTTCCTTCCTTCCTTCCTTCCTTCCTTCCTTCCTTCCTTCCTTCCTTCCTTCCTTCCTTCCTTCCTTCCCTCCCTCCTCTGGTCTTTCTTCCTTCCTTCCTTCCTTCCTTCCTTCCTTCCTTCCTTCCTTCCTTCCTTCCTTCCTTCCTTCCTTCCTTCCTTCCTTCCTTCCTTCCTTCCTTCCTTTCTTTTTCTCTCTCTTTCTTTCTTTCTTTCTTTCTTCCTTCCTTCCTTCCTTCCTTCCTTCCTTCCTTCCTTCCTTCCTTCCTTCCTTCCTTCCTTCCTTCCTTTCTTTCTTTCTTTCTTTCTTTCTTTCTTTCTTTCTTTCTTTCTTTCTTTCTTTCTTTCTTTCTTTCTTTCTTTCTTTCTTTCTTTCTTTCTTTCTTTCTTTCCATTTTTAAAATCTCTTTGAGATACAGCCCTATTAATGGTATTGAAAGGATATGCACAGTTTTGTTGCACTTTGGGCAGAGTTCCAAATTGCTCTTCAGATGGTTGGATAAATTCACAATTCCACCAAGAGTGCATTTGTTTCCCAATTTTCCCACATATCCACAAGCATTTGTCATTTTCCTTTTCTGTTATATTAGCCAATATGACCGGTATGAAGTAGCACACCAGAGTTATTTAATTTTCTAATTTATACTGAATTGAATTAGTGTCAATGAGTAAATGATTATAAGTTGTTTTGAATTTTTTAAATCTGAGAATTACTTATTCATATCCTTTGACCATTTATCAATTTGGGAACTTGTATTCTTTTAACTTTGGTTCAATTCTATATATTTGCGAAATGAGGCCTTTATTGAAGGAATTTGCTTAAAAAATCCTTTCCCCAGTTTTTGTTTTCCTTCTAATCTTGACATCGTTGGTTTTGTTTGCATAAAACTTTTCAATTTAATGTAATCAAAATAATTTATTTTATATCTTATAATGCTCTCTATCTCTTATTTGTTCATAAATTATTTCCTTATCCATGGATCAGACAGGTAAGATTTTCCATGCTTCCCTAATTTGCTTATGTCATCATCTATTATGTCTAAATCATGTACTCATTTTGACTTTCTCTTGATATAAGGTATGAAATGTTGGTCTATACTTAGTTTCTGCCAAATTACTTTCTAGTTTTCCCAGAAATCTTTGTCAAATAATAAGTTCTTATCCCCAAAACTTGGATCTTTGGGTTTGTCAAATACTAGTTTACTATGGTCATTTACTATTGTGACAAAATTGTCTCTAAACTATCCCACTGATCCACCATACTATTTGTTAGACAATACAAGACTGTTTTGATGATGATCACTTTGTAATACAGTTTGAGATCTGGTACAGCTAGGTTAGCTTCCTACACTTTTTTTCATTGATTTTCTTGATATTTCTTAAACTTTTGTTTTTCCAAATGAATTTTATTAATATTTTTTCTACCTCTATAAAGTAATTTTTGGTAGCTTAGTTAGTATGACACTAAATAAGTAAAATAATTTAGGTAGAATTGTCAGCTTCACTATATTGGCTGAGTTTACAGATGAGCAATTAATATTTTTTCAATGATAGGGCAGAGCAAAGATGGTGGAGAAAGTACACAGAATCACCTGGTTTCTACTAAAATACCTTCCAAAAAAACTATGACAAAACATCTCAGAATGAATTCTGGAGCAGCATAACCCACATAAAACAAGGTGAAGTAGTTTTTCAGCCCAAAATAACTTAGAAGGCCAGCATGTAGAATCTAGTGCAGCAGGGTAAAAATGGAGTGCAGTGTGTTAGGGCTAACCCCACTATAGCAAAAGGACTTGGTTGCAACTGAGGCAGCAGCAAAGGCTTCCAGAGCTCTCACCTGGGAACAGTAAGTGGGGGGGCAGAAAACTGCTTAGAATGAGATTATAGAGCCCTTTGCTGGCTCTGGGTACAAGACTCCTCCTATTGCCTATGCACAGAACCAGGGCAAAGTCTGGGAGCAGGGTGAGGAGGAGCATTAGCACACACACAAGCCCTTGCAGACATAGGAAAACAAGAGATCTTGGTCATAGTTTCAAGGCTGAAAAGAGTGCTTACCATTTTCCACAGACCAGAACACAATTTGAGAGACTTTAAACAGCCCTCTCCTTATATCACACCACCTTAAAAGAACTGAAAGCAGATAGCTCCCCAGAGCCAACTCTGAAGATAGCTACACAAAAACCTGACTCTTAGAACAGTGAGTACTCCCTTCACCACAGTTACAGTGCCCAGCTTTAATAGTTTTTTTTTTTTAAGTTAAAAGAGAAGAAAAAAAGTTGGAAAATGAGTAAACTACAAAAAAAGAAGAAACTCAACAAAGAAAGTTATTTTGGTGATGGAGAAAACCAAAACACAAATTCAGAAGAATTCAACAGTCAATACTGCCACACTAAAAATCTTAAAGAAAAATATAAATTGGTATCAAGCCCAAAAAGAACTCATAAGGGAGCTCAAAAAGTATTTCAGAAATCATATGAAAGTTAGGAGAAAAACTGAAGAAAGAAATGAAAATCATTTAGGAAAATCATAAAAAAAGAATCAACAGCTTGGTTAATGAAGTACAAAATAATATTGAAGAAATTAATATCTTAAAAAATAGAATAGGCTAATTAGTAAAAGAGGCACAAAATCCAACAAAGAGAATAATTTTTTAGAAAGCAGAATTGGACAAATGGAAAAAGATAATCAAAAATGCACTGAAGAGAAGAACTTCTTGATAGATCAAATTGACTATATGGAAAAATGAGATACAAAAATTAATTGAGGAAAAAAATTATTTACAAAGTAGATTTGACCAAATAGAAAATAAAGTATAAAATCTCATTCAAGAAAAGCATGTCTTAAAATTAGAATTGGGAAACCAATAACTCCATGAAATATCAAGAAACAATCAAAGTGAAAAGAATGAAAAAAGAAGAAAATGTGAAATCTCTTTGGGAAAAACAACTGAACTGAAAAATAAGTCCAGGAGAGATGATCTAAGAATTATTGAACTACCTGAAATTCATGATAAAAAATAACAAAAAAACTTAGATATTATATTTTTTTAACCCTTACCTTCCACTTTAGAATCAATATTGGGTATTGGTTCTAAGGCAGAAGATTGGTAAGGGTTTAAGTGAATTGCCCAGGGTCACACACTTGGAAGTATCTGAGACAAGATTTGAACCTAGGACCTCCCATCTCTATGCCTCAACCCACTTAGCCACCCAGCTGCCTTCTAGACATTATCTTTCAAGAAATTATCATGGAAAACTTCCCATTTATTCTAGGAAATAGGGCAAAATAGAAATCGAGAGAATCCACTAATCACCTCCTGAAAGAGATCCCAAAAGGATAATTCCTAGGAATATCATATCCAAATTCCAAAGTTCCCAGGTCAAGGAGAAAATGTTGCAAACAGCCAAAAAGAAACAATTCAAATACTTTGGAGCCACAGTCAGGATAACACAGGATTTAGTAGCATCCACATTAAAGGATCAAAAACTTAAAGGGGATATGGGAAACTTGAGATGCAAATGCACTATTGGGGGAGTTGTAAACGGATTCAATAATTCTGGAGAGCAATTTGCACCTATGCCCAAAGGGCTCTAAAACAATATATTTGACCTGACAATACCATTGTTAGGTTTTTATCCCAGAGATAAAAAAACATGAAGAGGAAGGACCTATATATACAAAAATATTTAAAGCAGCTCTTTTTGGAGGGGCAAAGAGTTGAAAAGTGAGGAGATACCCACCAATTGGGGAATGGATGAGTTAGTTATAGTATGTGATTGTAAAGGAATACTATTGTGCTATAAAAAAATGACAAGTAAAAGAAGCTCAGAAATATCTGGAAAGACTTACATAAATTGAAGCACAGTGACATACACAGAACCAGGAGAATATTGTAAGGTGGCAGGAATACTGTACAATGAACAACTGTGGATAATAGCTTATCTCAGCAATACAATGATCTGAAACTAGCCCAAAGGACTCATGATAATTTTTTTAAATGCTATCTACTTCCAGAGAAAAAGAGCTAAGTATGAATTTTTCCTAAAGCAAACTTTTTTCTTTCTCATTTTTAAAATTTTTTCATTCCACAAAAGGATTAAAATGGAAAAAAATGTTTTATATGAATGTACATGTAAAATCTATATGAGTTTTCTTACCATCTCAATGTTGGTGGGAGAGAATATTCTTTGAAAAATGTTGGAAACTTTTTACATATAATTGGAGAAAAATAAAATAAAAAACTTTAACATATATTTTTCTCATTGTGTTCATGTAGTTCCTGGGTTTATACTGGCAGTTAGACTCCCAAATATTTTATATTATCTACAGTTATTTTTGAACCCTTATCATGTCTCTTAGAATCAATTCTAAGTATCAGTTTCAAAGCAGAAAAGAAGTAAGGACTAAGCAATTGGGATTAAGTAATTTTTCCAGGGCCAAACAGCTTGGAAGTATCTGAAGTCACATTTGAACCCAGGACCTCCCATTTCCAGGCTGGTTTCTTTATCCACTGAACTATTGAGCGAGCTACAGTTATTTTTATTTTATTTTATTTAGTCAATTTCCTACAGTTATTTTAAATGTAATTTTTCCTTCTATCTCTTGCTGCTATACTTTGTTGTTAATAGAACTGCTGATGATTTGTCAGTTTATTTTATATTCTGCAACTCTGCTAAAGTTGTCAATTATTTCAACTAATTTTTAAAATTGATTCTTTAGGATTCTCTAAGACTTGGGCATGTTTGAAGGCAGGATAAGAAGAATGATTTAAAAGAAGGAAGTTGAAGATAAAAGAGAATGAAAAAGAGAATGAGGGAGAGAATAAAAAAGAGAGAAAGGGTGAGAAAATGAGAAGAGAGAGAGAGAGAGAGAGAGAGAGAGAGAGAGAGAGAGAGAGAGAGAGAGAGAGAGAGAGAGAGAGAGAGAGAGATGAACACTGGAGGTAATGGTGCATGCCTTTAGGGCCAGAGACTGGGAAAGAGACCTAAGGCTTCATTTCTCACTACTTAACTCCATCCTATGAACCATTGCTAAAGTAATTTTCCCTTAAACATACATCTGGCTGGGCACCATGGCATATATCTGCATCTATTGATGCTGGAGTAACTCAAGCTCATGAATCATTTGAGTTTGGGAGTTCTGAAGTGCCTAGAGCACTCAGACATTAAATACTTGGCATCCTATGACCCATCAGAGTCAGTACTAGAATTTGGGTCTTCTTAAACTGTCATTTTCCTTTCCGTTGTACTAAGCTGTCTTTCTTTTTGTCATTTGAAAAGAGGACAATAATTTAAAATATATGTATATATTTTTATCTGCGTATTCGTTTCTGCCTTGTTTGTTTCTTTCTAGTGGAAAACATTATCATCAATAGCAACAACAAAAATAATTAACATTTTTTTCTGAGAATGATACAGTTTTGAACTCATTTGAGCCTTATAATTCCATGAAACCATTTTATAGATGAGAATATTTAGGAGGTTAAGTGCCTTACCCATGGTCGTACAGATAGTAAATGATAATTGAGCATAATTAGATAGGAAGACTGGTAAGCTTTTTAAACAGAGCTGACACATAGTAGGCTTTTAAGAAATGTTCCTTGCCTGACTACTATATCCCAATGTGGGTACCACCCTTCTCTCTGCTTTTTGTCCATTTTTCTAGCTCTCCTCTATGTATTGCCTTTTCCTATTAGAATGCAAACTCCTTAAGGGAAGAAACTGTTTTTTCTTCTTTTTCACTTTTTAAAATCCCCATTGCTCACTGGCATGCAGAAAGTGTTTAGCCTATGCTCTATCTAGTACAGACAATAGCTATCCTTTTTTTGGATTTTATGTAGATCCACAAATGTTCAGTCGTTTTTCAGTATGGTCCATTCTTTTTGATCCCATTTGTGGTTTTCTTGGTAAAGATAATAGAGTGTCTTGGCATTTCCTTCTCCAGCTCACTATACACATAAGGTAACTGATGCAGACAGGGTTAGGTGACTTGCCCAGGATCACACAGCTAGGAAGTTTCTGAGGTCAGATTTGAACTCAAGAAGATGAGTCTTCCTGACTTAAGACCCAGCACTCTATCCACTGTACCACCCAGCTGTCCCATCTACAAACAGACATAGCTACTAAACAATGCCTAGGTGCATATACCCAGCATATTTATAATGAAGCTAATTGATCATGTGATCATTTATTGATTGAAGTCACAGCATTGTAACAGAATGTGAAGTCCCTCACGGTGGGTTTTATTTTTCCCTTATGTTTTTCCATAACCTAGAAAAAATGCCTTGTATAAAGTGTGAGTTTAATATCTATTAAATTTAACTTAGTGATACCATTTGTTCTAGATAATGTATTCCATTTCTGAATTTAGAGTGAGAGGAATCAGAGGATCACTGAAGATACTGATTTTATAACCCTTTGACTAATTCCCCTGAAACATTCCAAAGTGCCAGCAATGCACTCAACACTGTAGAAGAGTCTATTAAAACTACAGTTTCTTTCGGAAGAACTCTAGATATTCTGGGGGGGGGGGAGGGGAGTGAGATTTGCTGGCTCCTCTTCAAAGGCTTTCTATGGGTTAAGACCACTCTATCAATGAGCTAGTTTTAAACAATTTGCTGATGGATATACTGACACCTCAATTTTCCCAGGTCTCCATCATGCCAGTCATACAATCTTATTGTTATGTTTTGGAATTCTGCATCATTACAGTAAGTTTTCTCTTCTGCTTCCATTTGCCTGACCACTTCAGCCTGTCCTACTCATCACGCACAACCTAACATTAACTTAAATGACAAGTGAAATGTCTCATTCCCGGTTGTGCTTCTCTCCTTGACATCCTTTACTTCACTGACCCCAACCGCAGATAAAGGCAGCACCTTTATTTATCATCAGCAATTTTCATCTCCACCCCAGAGCACTTAATTACAATCTGACACTCCCTTCTGCAGCTTCAAGTGAACAGGTTGGGCTTTGAAGGCACCAGTGACCCAGCTGGAGGTGGTGCTGCTGCTGGGGCAGCTTCCTCCTCATCCAGGATCCTTCTGGGGATTTTGGAGGGGTGAGAAAATGACTGACACCTTTCCCCCAGCACAGTGGGCTTCCTCAAATTTGATGGGTGCCCTGAAATATACCCCTCAGTTACTCCATTACTAAAATGGGAGCCAAGCTCCCATTATAATATTCTAGACTACAGAGCAGAATTTATAACATCATTTTACTTAGTGCTTATAAACCTCTCTAGTAATAGATTGTATTGAGGACCAAGACCATCTTTCTGGTCTTTGAAGCTCCTTGATTCAGCCATTGGAGTAGCATGGGAGCAACTTCATAAATGTTTGTTGGGTAGATGAACTGCAGCAAAAATATCAATTTATAATTTTTTTGAGATTTAGCCTTTTATTTTACTTTTATTAAACTTTATTTTATTTAATTAGAAACATGGATAAAAAGAGAATTAAATTAAAATTAAAATATTTACTATTTTACACTACTCTATTTTTAATTTCTTTATTATTATTTTTTAAAACCCTTACCTTCTGTCTTGGAGTCAATACTGTGTATTGGCTTCAAGGCAGGAGAGTGGTAAGGGCTAGGCAATGGGGGTCAAGTGACTTGCCCAGGGTCACACAGCTGGGAAATGTCTGAGGCCAGATTTGAACCTAGGACCTCCCATCTCTAGGTTTGACTCTCAATCCACTGAGCTACCCAGCTACCCTCTTTATACTACTCTTTAGATCCATTCAATATATCTCTCCTAATGGATCTTGGAGTCCATGCCTTCAAATAGTTCGTTCTTTGCATAGGGTAGAGTTGGGGGTTAAGGGGGAAGGAGGGATATTCTCTTGAGCACTATTTGCTTAAAAAAACTAAATTCTGTGAAAATGACATTAATGACTAGGACAACTGACTTTCCATAGATATTTGAGGTTTGCAAAGTCCTTTTTATATTATTTGATACTTCAAATGCCAGTGAAAGATAAGGTCTTTAAGACTAAAAGCTGTCCCATTTTTGTCTTTGCATCACCAGAATATGGCATAACACCTTACATCCAGAAGACGCACAATAAAAGTGTGAATTTTCTGATTGCAGAGGAAGAGAATCCATTTCACTTTATTCTTAGGAATGTAGTTTTGTTTATCACTATCACTATAAAACATGGATTTGTCAATCAAAACAATACACAAGCTAGGTGTATTTTTTCATAATGTTATCTTAACCACTTTTTATTTTAATGTATTACATTTTCTTTATTTAAAATTCAACAACATAGCACTTAAATGCTGAATCACTGAAATCTTTCACAGCAAGAGAAAATCCCAAGCTGTTTGTATTAGATTTGATTTGAAGGACTAGATTAACAAGCGAATGGAAATTAGCAAGAGTTAATCTTACACTTACTCTGAAATCCTACATTTAAATTATGAGGGACCACAGGTTATTTTACCCGGAATGCGTACATTTTTCTCTAAGAGAAATTTTGTGATATTTTGATTTTATAAATCATATATATATTTTATGAACTTATAAAATTTTATTTTACCAAACTTTAAATGTTTGGTATATTATAAAAAATCCTGATGAGTTTTTCTTAGTAAATAGCAAATGCAAACCAGATATTTATAAATAACTTTTTAATTTCACCATTATTGTTTTTACTTATTTAGAAACTGGAAAGGAAAACAAATAAATATGTGATAATATTTTAAATTTGCTTGTAAAAAGTAAAACACTGGACAAATTCCATTATTATTCCAAAATTATTTATTATTATCTGAAATATATCAGAAGACTCTTGTGAACTGTAAGCTCAATATGAGCCAGCAATGTGATATGGCAGCCAACAAAGAGAACTCCCATTATTGGTTGCATTAAGATTCAGAGACTCCAGAAGCAAGAAGGGAATAATTCTGATCATATAAACCAATGCTCCAAGGTGTATCACTAAGAATACTTAAGGTCCTGGAAATAAGGGTCTATATGCAATAGGTGATTTCATCAAGGGCAGGGGACCAGGTAGTTTGAAAAAGAGAGCAATTAGGAAGGACCTGAGAATAATCTTCCAGAGACTGAAAAGCTCTCTTGTGCAAGAGGGATCAGAGTGGTTCCACTTGCTCAAAGAGGGTAAAACCACACTTATTGAAAAGAGATGGGTTTATGTTCAGTATAAGTAGAAACTTCCTGACATGATGCTTCATCCCAAGATGGAAGAGGCAGACTTAAGAAGTAGTTATGTCACATGGAAATAGGTTTTGAACAATGATACATGGATAACCCAATGGAATTGCTTGTCAGCTCTGGGAGCAGGGAGGGAAGGCAGTAGGAAATCATGAATCATGTAACCATGGAGAAATATTCTAAATTTTAAAAAAAGTAGTTATGTCTACCTGCTCTGTAGGGCTTCAAGCAAAATCTAGATGACAATTTGCCAACAAAGAAAAGGTTCTTGTTTAGATGCAGTCAATTCATTATATAATTTTTAAGCACCTAATATGTGCCAAACACCGAAAGGCAAAGACGGACCCAACCTTCAAGGAGTTCACAATTGAACAGGGAAGATAAGTTGTCGTACCCTCTAGAGATACTTCCAACTTTAAGGTTCTAGAATTCTGTTATTAGTGAAGAAATGAAGAAAGGGGGGAAGAAAATAAAACAGAATCAGGGGGGGAAATCCAAGTAATGTATTGCCTTAAGGGATAGTTTCTCAAGAAAGGCAGTTAGCATACAAAGGCATAGAGGGCCAAGTCTGTATAAGTCAATCTTTTCTCTCTCTAATTTCTATCATTTAGTGCTAATATACCCTTCTCCACACATGACTTCTGAAGAAATATGAATGAAGTGTTCACAGATGCATCGGGATTATCTAGCTCTAAAGAAACTCACCGGCTTTCAAAATGACTTTCCAAATAATCACAACCAGAAAATCCCAAAGAAAAGAGAGACATTTTCTGCTACCTCTCATCTTTATACATTCTACCACTTGTATATGAGATGTTTCATCTAATCAAATGCTATGGGAAGGTAGTGGGGCATAATATTAGTAGCAACAGATCACATCAATGGCTTCAATCTGGAAGACTGGGAGGGTAGGGAAAACAGACTATCCCATTCATGTTGCTAGAATATAGTCAATCAATATCTACTTAGTTTTTTTAAAAGGTTTTATGACATTAGTTTTATTTGTTCATTTGCTCATTTATTGAGTCATTCAATAAGTATTTATTTTAAGTGTTTTATTATAAATATGTATAATACAAAGTATGAAATGATAGAGATGAAGGACATATCCACAAAAAGGGTCTTAGGATCACTTAATTAAACTCAATAAGCATTTATGCCACTGTACTGGACACCAATAATAAAAAAGGGGAAAAATTAAACTTCTTGTCCTCAAAGAGTTTACATTCTACTCAAATAAAAATTCAGGAATCCAAAAAACCTAGGAAAGTAAATAAAGTGGTCAGTTGGAAGGGATTATATGATGGAAAATTGTTTACATTCTAATGGAGAGGGATGAGGAAAATGTGTCCTCAAAGAACCCAAATGTCTTCAAGGGTAAGAGAGAAAATCAAATAAGATAGACAGAGGTTCTGTTCTGTTTTGAATGTCTTGGAAGAAATACATGAGGGAATAGGGGGATATAGTAGGGAAGGGAAAAGGGAACTTACAATATGATATGATATAAATGAGAGTATGATATGTGATGTGATACAAAATAATATATGATAGGGATATGTGAGATAACGTCTATACAGAAAGGAAGGGGTGGGATGAATCAGCATCATGCACGTTTTATTTTCATTTGAACTATGCACACAAGCATTCACAACCACAAACAGAAATATATTTATCCCAATAGAGTAATTAAGGTAGGCAGAAATGAAAAGGGATGAATAGGAAGGAAGCAAGGTAGGTGAAGGAGTAATCATAAGCAAAACAATCTCCAATACGAGAAGGTGTAGTGTGAATAGAAGAAGGGAAAAAATTGGATTGATAAGTAAAAGTAGGAGCAGTTTTATGAAAAAGCTGAAAATAATTTTGATTTTTGAAAAAAGAGTTAAAGTTTTCAAAAAAAAAAGAAAAATTATAAAGGAAATAAAGAAAATTATAATTAACTATCTTAGTTAGTATATGCCCCAAAACTGATAACAAATTACATGAACAAATATTTAGAAAAATATAGTCACATGAATAGAAGGTCAAAGTTATTTCAGCAAACTCATGTAAGGGGGACGTATGGGGAAGAAATGAACAAGATATAAATGAAAAAAAAATCCCAGGAGTAGTTGGATTTGCAAATTAATTCTATCAAACATTAAAAATAATATATTTCAATAATAAAGTGTTCATATAAAACAGGAAAAGAAGAGATAATTCTAAACTCAATGATAAAATATGATATTAATAGTAAAATCTAGGAGAACCAAAGGAGAGAAAGAAAATAAAAAACCAATTATTTTAATGAATTTCAATGCAAAAAAGTTAAATTAAATAGCAAAAGTTTAAAACAATATTCTTAAAAGATTATGCTATATGATAAGGTTAAATTTATAGCAATGGTAATTTTTTTATTTTTCAATATAAAAAACTATAAATATAGACTATATCAATATCAAAATTATTTTTCAAAGTCTACATGATTACATCATTAAATACAGGAAAAGTTTTTGACAAAATATAATACCCATTTCTATTTTTTAACTAGTAAAAACATAGTTACAAATGGATCTTTCCAGTGGGCTATAGATGGAAAGAATTTATATTCAATATAAATGCAGAACTTATATAAAATTTGGAATTCTAAGAAACAAGAAATACACAAGAATTATTTTAATACAACCATAAAAACTACAAAAACAAGGCAGGTGTATATAATTGGAGAAATATTCATTCTTCATTAATAGGCTATGCTAAAATAATTTTAAATTACAGTGCTACCTAAAATAATGTACTTTTGTTAAATGGAATCTCTCTAAAATATTATATAAAATAGATGAAAGCTAGAGACTCTTCCAGTAAGAACAGGACTAAAGCATGGAAGCCCATTATCATGACTGCTATTTTTATACTGTGCTAGATGTGCCAGGTATAGCTATAAGACAAGAAAAAGAAACTGAGAGAATGAAAAAAGGAAATAAAACTATCACCTTTCACTGGCTCCTGTCTCTGCCCCATGTTACTTCTGTGGGGACAGGACTGGCCACAGCTCTATGCCACTCCTTTCCCCTTTAGGCCAGTTGGATATTCCCTCACCCCCAACCAAACAAAATTGCTTCCAGTCTTAATTCTCTCTATCCCTTACTTATCACTCTGAACTCTGCTATTAGTACAAGGCAAAAAACCC
This sequence comes from Monodelphis domestica, assembly GCF_027887165.1. Taxonomy (NCBI): domain Eukaryota; kingdom Metazoa; phylum Chordata; class Mammalia; order Didelphimorphia; family Didelphidae; genus Monodelphis; species Monodelphis domestica. The sequence continues at coordinate 43,791,817 of NC_077234.1, read as the reverse complement.
TGTCATGAATACAAAAGATCAGCGGATTTTTCAAGAGAGCAATGTGACTGGTGGAGAGTTTCACCAAAGAAACAAAAGAAAGAAAAACTGATTGCTCTCTAGGTGGCACAGTGCTGGACCTAGAATCAAGGGTTCAAAAGATGCCTTGGAAATTTATCAGCTGGGTGAACTTGAGCACTGTTATGTTCCTTATCTGTAATGTAAAATCGAAATAGTGATAGCACTATGAACCATGGTTTTTATGAAGATAAAATGAGATAATGTTTGCAGAGTACTGCATTTAAAGTTATATAACGTCATTTTTCTGTAATGCAAATTTTGCAAAAAATAATTTTACATAAAAATAAAAATAGTAATAATGTTGTTAACAAATAATTTTCATTAATGTAAAACCCAACTCTCATAAGTTTGTATGGACAGATTAAACAATATAATAAAACAAAAAAATGACAAATTGGACAAGAAAACAAAAACAACACTATTGCTTACAATGCAAAAGTAAAGTCAGGAAAAATAAAAATGAAGAACCATAATATTGGGAAAGAATGTAAAAGAAAATGATGAAAAATCCCAAAATTTCTTCTATGCAACAAAAAATAGTTATCAGGGCAAAAATTATATCCTTAAAAATATTAGCAAAATAAAAAAATATTAGCAAAATAAGAAAGGAGAGGATTAATGAACTGAATATACATTTTAAAATACAAAAACAATAATAAAACTACAGTTTATAAGACAAATATATGCCTAATACCTAAAGCTGGGAAGGGCAACTAGGTGGTACAATGAATAGAGTGATAGGCCTGGAGACAGGAAGACTCTTCTTCCTGAGTTAAAATCTGGCTTCAGACACTTACTAGCTGGGTGACCCTGAGCAAGTCACTTTTAACCTTGTTTACCTCAATTTCCTCATCTGTAAAATGAACTGGAGAAGAAAATGACAAACCATCCCAATATCTTTGCCAAGAAAACTTCCATTGAGGTCACAAAGTCAGACATCACTAAAACAACCGAGCAATGACAGCAAACCAAGGAAGAACAAAGCAAAGAACTTTAGGACAACATTACTGATTAATCTTAATTCAACATTTAAAAATAAATTCTTGTCAAACAGAATACAGTGATTTATGAATTAAATCATCCATTATGACCAATTAGATTTATACCTAGAAGGCAAGAATGGTTTAACATTACAGAAAATCAACATAACTAACCATATTAAAAACGAATTTAATCTAAACCACATTATTATCTTAACATATGTTGAAAAGCCTTTGACAGGAATAACAAACCAGAGGCACCTTTTAAATATAAAAAGAATTTATCTTAAATCAAAAGGAAGTATCATTTCCAATGGGGACTTTCTAGAAACTTTCCTAATAAATACAAAAGAAAGAAAAGATGCTCATTCTCCCTGCTATTATTTTGTATACTTTTAGAAATGTTAGCACTATGACATGAGAAAGAAATTAAAGATGTATTGAAAAGCAAAATAAAAGATAAAGCCATTTCTATTTGCTAATGGTATGATAATCAACTTAGAAACTCCAGAATAATCAGTAAAGATACTCGTGAAACAATTAATAGCTATAGCAAAGTTACAAGTTACAAAGTAAAATCAAGAATCAAAGGATTCAGATGAAGAAATCAAAACATAAAAGTAATTTTTTTCAAATAAAAATGCTCCAAAATCATTACTAATTAGAGAAATGCAAATTAAAGCAACTCTGAAATACCCACCAACACATATCAGATTGGCTAACATGACCAAAAAAAGGAAAATGATAAATATGGGAGGGGATGTGGAAAAAATTGGGACACTAATACACTCTTGGTGGAGATATGAACTGCTATAACCATTCTGGTGAATAACCTGAAACCATGTCCAAAGGACCATAAAACTTTGTATACCCTTTGACCCAGCAATACCACTGCTAGGTCTACATACCAAAGAGATTAAGGACAGGAGAAAAGGGTTCACTTGTTCAAAAATATTTATAGCAGCTATTTTTGTAGTGGCAATGAATTTGAAATTGGATGACCATCAGTTGGGGAAAGGATGAACAAGTTGTGGTATATATTTGTAATAGAACATTATTGTACCATAAGAAATAATTATAAGATTATCACAAAAAAACCTCAAAAGACATATGAAGGAATACAAAGTAAAGTGATCAGAATCAGGAGGGTGATGTAATCAGCAGAAAAATAGTGTTTGATGATCAACTGTGAATGATAAGTATTATCAAGGCAAGGAACCAGTACAACCCCAAGGGACTATTGATGAATAGAAGGTCTGAATACAGATTGAAACACCATTCTTCACTTTATTTCTCCATGAAATTTTCTCCACTGTGAGCAATATATGTCTTATTTCAAAACATGATGAACGTGGAAATATGTATTTATATGATAATATATGTGCATCCTTTATTAGGTGCCTTCTTAGGGAGAAGAAAGGGGTAGGAGGGAAAGAAAGAATATGAATTACAAAATTTCAGAAGACAGATATTAAGAATTATATTAGTATGTAATCTGGAAAAGATAAAAAGAAAAAGAAAACCAATGTCATTTAGATATAATAGTAAACAAATGTCAATAGAAATTCCATCCTAATTAACTATAAGAGGCATAAAACATTTGGGGATCAATCTACAAAAAGAAGATCTATATACTTCTAAAGATTCTCTTACAAAGTGTTCTTTAATGAAATAAAGGACAACTTAAATAACTGGAAGAATATTCAGTGTTCATGAATAGGCTGTACCAGTACATTAAAAATACAAAATTACTAAAATTAATTCATAATTTGAAAACTATACTAATTAAACTAACAAAGTGACATTTTACAGAACTTGAGATAAAATAAAATTCATTTGGAAAAACAAATGTCCAGAATATCAAGGAAAATAGCAAAAAGGTAGGGATTAAGGAGGAATAGCCCTTCCATATTTTCAAATTAATTTATAAAACAGCAGTCATCAAATCCATTTATTTATTTCTTAAAAATATGAAATGGAGAAGACAACAAAGAATCAGAAATAATGGAACTCAAAAACAGTGTTCAATAAAGCAGAAAATATTAATTACATAGAAAAAATCTCTACATAGTTAAAATATTTTGGGAAAATTGAAAAGCAGATGGGAAGAAATTAGATTTAGAAGAATACCTTCTGTCATATTGTGCAAAAAAATTTAATAGATGTGATCACAATAAAAAAATTAAAAGAGAAGCAGATGATATAACCACAGCAATTGATAAGAGATGTATGATCAAACCAAAGATAGTGGCAATTTCAAGAAATGAAAGAGGTAACTTTGATTACATGAGTTTGCAAAGTTTCTGCACAAACTAACTTGAATGCATCTAAAAGAATAAAAGAAATATTGAATGGGGGTAAATTTCTTTGAATCAGTTACTTCACAAAATAATTTTATATCAAGATGAATAAAGAAAAACTATTCTTCGATAAGTAAGTGATAAAAGTATATGAGCAAACAGTCCTTCAAAGAATAATTGCAAACTATTAACAATTAACAATGCCTCAAAACACTAACAAGATAAATGATATCTCCTAGACTACAAATTTGTAAAGATAACAAAAGATAGAAATAGTCAAAGTTGGAGATGTTGTGGAAAGAAAAGAATACAATACTAGTGCATTTTTATGGAACTTTAAATCAGTGCAACCATTTGGGAAAGTAATTTGGAATTATGCAAATAAAGTGACTGAAATTTCCATACTCTTTAACCCAGAGATTTTACTGCTAAGCATATATACCAAGGAGGTGAATGAGAAAAATAAGACTCTATAGTCACCTAAGATTTAGCAACACTTTGTGGTAGTAAAAACTGGAAATAAAGTAAATGCCCATTGATTAGGGAATGGCTGGCTAATCAAATTGTGGCACATAATCGATTGACTATGAAAATGCTCTAATAAATATTAAAAAATGATGAATAAAGAAAAGCATGGAAAGGTTTATAAGTCTGATAGAATGAAGTAAGCATAGCCAAGAAAACAATATTCATAATGACTAAAATAATATAAATGGAGAGAACCACAAAACTATCAAAAGTGAGTGATGTAAAATTTCAAAGAACAAGCTTGGGGTTCAAAAAGAGACATGAAAAAGCACTCCCACTACATTTTTTTATAGTGTGGAAGTTCCATAAGAATGACACATTGTATATATCTTCAGAATTATCCAATATCTTAATCAATTTTTGATCTTTTTTTCTTTTCTTCCTTTTTTTCTTTTTAAAAAATAGTAGTTGCTGGAAAGAATTCCATGAAATGATGCAGAGCAAAAGGAGAAGAACTAGGAGAATATTGTACACAGAGACTGATACACTGTGGCACAATCAAATGTAACTGACTGCTACTAGCAGCAGGGCAATGATCTGGGACATATAAGAAATAATACTATCCACATCCAGAGGAAGAACTGTGGGAACAGAAACGCAGAAGAAAAACATAGGATTGATCACATGGTTTGATGAGGATATAATTAGTGTTTTGGCTTTAAAAGATCCACTCTATTGCAAATAGTAATAATATAGAAATAGTTTTGAACAATGATACATATATAACCCAGTGATACTGCTTGTCAGCTTAGGGGAGGGGAGGAGAGAACATGAATCATGGAACCATGGCAAATATTCTAAATAAATAAATAAAATTTAAATAGATAAATATTAGTTGCTTTGTGGGATGGCTTTCTCCAAGAAGAGAGCGTAAAGGATACTGTTAGAATTTCTGGTGATGCAAAATATAAAAGGCATTATTTTAAAAGTACTAGAAATGAGGGGAAAAGTAAACTGAAGGAATCAGAAATAAATTACTTGTTATGTTTATAGATAGGGGAAGAGTTTATGAACAAAAAGGATATAGAGTCATAGAAGATAAAGTACACAGTTTCATTATATAAAATTAAAAATCTTTTGCATGAAAACCAACACAGATTAAGTTAGAAAAAACAAAACAAAATAAGGAACTGGGGAGGGGGGGGAATCTTTGCAGTAAATTTCCCTGATAAAGGTCTTATCTCTAAGTAAAAAAAAAAAACTGACCCAAATTTCTAAGAAGAAGAGCAGTTCTAAAATTGGGAAATGGTCAAAGAATACAAATAGGCAGTTCTTAAAAGAAGAATTTCAACCTATCTATAACCACTTAAAAATACTCAGTCACTAATAATTAAAGAAATACACATGAAAACAATTAGGTTCTATTTCATGTCCATCAACATGGCAAATTTGATTAAAAAAAAACAAAGAAAAAAAGAAAATTACAAATGTCAAAGGAGTTTTGGAAAACTAATACATTGATTTACTCTTAATGGAACTGTGAATTGCTAGTCATTCTGGAAAACAATTTGAATTATGCCCCAAAAGTCATTAAACTCTTTAACATAGATAAACTACTTCCTAGGTCCACACCCCAAAGAGGGCAGAGAAAGAGCGACTCATATATACAAAATATTTTTAGTATCTCCATTTGTTAAAGAAAAGAATTGGGAACTCAAGAAGATATCCATCAATTGTTGTTTAGACATTTCAGTTGTGTGCTACTCTTTGTGACCCAATTTTGGTTTTTCTTGGTAGAGATACCAAAGTGCTTTGCCATTTCCTTCTCCATCTCATTTTACAGATGAGAAAACTAGGGCAAGTAGGGTTAAGTGACTTGCCCAGGGTGACATAGCTAGAAAGTTTCTGAGGTTGAATTTGAACTCAGGTCTTCTAGCATTCTGTCCACTGTGCCATCTAGTTCCCACACAGCTGCCTAATCCATCAATTAGGAGATGGAGGATGACTAAGCAAATTATTGCATATGACTGTGTTAGATATTGAGTTATAATAAATGATGAAATGGAAGCCTTTAGAGAAACCTAGGAAGACTCATTTGAACTGATATAGGGTGAAGTAATTAGAATCAGAACAATGATATAAAAACTCTATAAAATTTGAAGAACTTTGAGCAACCTAATGACTGAGCACAATTCTATGTTCTTCTGGCAATGCTGTATACCGATACATCATGGAAAATTATATTCTCTGGAGATCTGAAATTGAAGATTACCCAAACAAATAGCAATTGAGAAGCACATGGTAGGATATGACTAGATTTAATCACAATATGCAAGGAATTATGAAAGGAAAAATATGCAAAGAATGTCTTCAAAGAAATGCATGATTATAAAATATTAGAAAATCACAAATTGAATTGGAAAATGAGGGGATGTCCTTCAATTGGGGAATGGCTGAACAAATTGTGGTATATGTTGGTGATGGAATACTATTGTGCTCAAAGGAATAATGAACTATAGGAATTTCATGTGAACTGGAATGACCTCCAGGAATTGATGCAGAGTGAAAGGAGCAGAACCAGGAGAACATTGTACACAGAGACTGATACACTGTGGTACAATCGAATGTCATGGACTTCCCCATTAGTGTCAATGCAATGTCCCTGAAAAACCTGCAGGGATCTATGAGAAAAAATACACAATCCACAAGCAGAGGACAAACAGTGGGAACAAAAACACCAAAGAAAGACAAATGCTTAACTACAGGGGCTGAGGGGATATGATTGGACATGTAGACTCTAAATGAATGCCCTAGTGCAAACAACAACATGGAAATAGGTTCTGATCAAGGACACAAGTAATACCCAATGAAATTGTGCATCAGCTGCGGGGGGTGGGGGGGGGGGTTGGGGGGGGAAGGGTGGGTGGAGGGGAGGAAGGGAAATAAAGTGAGTACTGTAACCAAAATAAATCAAATCAAATCAAATCAAATCAAAGATTGAGAGCTGGGAAGATCCTAGGATATTGATTAATCCAATGTTCTTATTTTAGGATAAAGAAACTGAATTCCATTGAGGATAACTGATTTACTCAGAGTCACATAGGTAGTAAATAACAGAACTGCTATCTGAATCCAGGTCCTGTGACCCCAAATCCAGCATAGTTTCCATTACACAATGGGCCAATCACCTCCATTGGCATCATTCTGATTTAAAGAGAAGAGTGTGCCTGGTATACCAGGTAGGTCCCCTGTGGCAAATTTATAATGAGAATTTAAGGAGAATCTGGTGATAATAAAGGGAAATTAATGCTAGATCTAAAGAGGAGTCATAGGATGTGGTCAAGCATGGGGGTGGATGGTTGAGTATCTTTACTGTTGAGAGGAATACTCCCATTAAAAAGCTCATAAATCCATTTAAGTACCAAGAATTATTTCAACAGCAGCAGCTAAATTTGCGATAGGAGTCTATCTCAGGGAAGATGGTAAACTCTGGAAACATATGTGGAAACATCCAGAAATGTTGGATGTGACTTGAATATCTTGCTACCAATTCAGCCAGTTCCTAAATCTAGGAATAATATGTGGTATCATTTGTCTTACCCTTATGAGATTATTTCTTTAATGGTATTTTTTAAGAGAACTTGGAAGAAGAGAAAGGATCATTCGTCATTTAGCCTGGCAGTTCTCCTTTGATGCCTAGTTACCAAAAGCCATATTCATGATATCTTAGGAGGTCTAGGTGAAACAAAACAGAGATCTCAGCTGAACTCTTAACAATATGTTGTATACTGTTCCTATACAAGAGAAGTAATTCAGTACAGAGTAAATTGTCCATATCCCTGCTATTGTTACTAGACACAGCAGAATGAATCATCTCTCTATTATATTATTTTTGGTCTGAAAAAAACAAACCAGTATTAGGTTCCCTTGTAACTGCCTCAGAAGTATTAATTAACCATTCCACTGCCACCAAGTGCTGATACACAAATGTAATCTGGAAGCCCAACACTGTTGTGCTTTTGTGGCTTAAATGACATTTGGTGCAGTGATGAAGTGGCTGAAATCATTCCGTGAAAAACATTCCCGAAGGAAGTAGGACAGGCAAACCACCTGGTTGTAGTCATCCTCCATGTAGGGTATGCTAAAAATCTCCACACAGCAAACAAGGGCCAGAGACAGTTGTGCATGCTGACCCTTCCTGAAATAAGTGTCCCTTGATTCAAGGACTTGGGAGATAACCTAATTTTGCCTCTTCTCCCCTTCTTGCTCTACAACAATGGGCACTTGCCACCTCAGCAGACAAATTATCAGATCGATATTTGGATGGCTGTCAGTGCCCCCAGCCATAAGCATACACAAAAAGGGCAATAAGCTCTCAGGATGCTCTAGCAAGCCCTTGTATCTATCATTAGCCATGGTGGTCCTCAGGCAGTCTTTTCCTCCCCAGGCAGAGGGGTGGGGAGCAGGGAGGGGGGAATCAGCTACATTTTAAGAGTCCTGTGCCCTTGCATGGGGTGGTCCAAAGAGTGAGCCAAATACTGTACTAGATTCCATATGCCATTAAAAACTATCATCCCCAAATGTACCTAACAGATTAAGTCTGCATTGATGATAACATTTATTCCTACCACACTTGAAAGCAGTTTGATTGTGCTTTTAAGATCATTCAGATTTTCTAGTTTCCATGGATGGCAGCCCACCTCTGCTCTCCTCACAGTCTTCCAAAGCTATCCCCCAAAATAGTGTCCTTTAAAGAGCTCCACATTTGTCCTTCCACTAAATTACTGGATAGGCCAAAAAATTGGAAGGCTTCCTTCACATTTTTCGGATTAAAATAAATTTCAGTGAGCAGAGACCGTGCACAGACCATAATCATCAGTGTCCTCCATGAATATTAGTTAATGATAATGAAGATGATGATTCTGACAAAGAATTGCTGGAACTAGGTATAAACTGGATGAATATTCTTCACTGTGAAAATAATCAAGATGAGGCTGTGATGGACCACAAAGAGTATTTCCCCTGTAGGATCAAAGCCATTCTGTCGAGGGAGAGAGAGAGAAAAACCTTCCCAAAGTAATATAACCATTCCTGGACTGATCCTCAAGATGGAGTTCCACAAAATGTAAGCTTCTCATTTGGGTGATTCAAATGTGAATTCTCGAGAGAATGACTTCAATATTCCCAAGACAGTCAAGCACAGACTGAGCCAAAGACAGAACGGTTTTCTTTTCCAGGAGGATTTTTCCCTCTCTATTTCAGGCATGGATATAGATGTGAAGTGTAACTACATCTGTTTGACTTCATGAAAAAAAAATTGGGTAAATGGAATGATAACCCGTATGCTAAAATGCTAACAAAGAAACCTCGCTCCCCTCAGGTCACCCCCCCAAAAGCAAGGAAATCATGTGGGGCTTTGCAATCAGCCGGCATCGGGGGGGTCAGAGATCAAAAATAAGTGGTGGGCCACAACATGCAGAGCTTTTAAAAAAATAATGTCACATTCTCTCGTTCTCAGCATAAGAAATGGGCAACTTGTTCGGGCAAATAATTGTTTGAGCTGAGGATTTTATTATTAATCTCTGAAGACTGCTGAATTTAGGGTCACAGTGAGGGTTGATTAGGTACAAGGTACATAAAACTCTCCTCTGTCGATGCTATTGAAAGAAGCAAGTAATTTAGATTCAGAATTGGTCTTGGACTGAAGCTCACTCCATTACGGACCATTTTCAATTTCAGCCATACAATAAACATCAAACTCAGCAAGGAAATTAGTACATTTGGTAATGTATCGGAAGAGATGGGTGGGTCTTTGACAAGATGACACTTATCACCAAAGCTTCAGTTAATGAAACCCTTGAGTGGTATCTGCGTTTGACATATTTTGACATTTTTTGAAATCACATCCAGCGTTTTTCCTTCCACAATGTTCTTCTTTATGAGGGGGAAAAATCCATCTACCTTTAAAATGAGGACTGAAGTACTGTAATATTATTGGGGAAAAATTAAAGAGATGCTGTCTGCCCATGATGGGAAGAACGGGGGACTTTCTTGAAATCCATAAGATACAACAGATTCACAGGATAATAGTATTCAAATTAAGCACACAGTGCTTTTCCAGGGAGAATCTTTGGAGGAAAATGGAGCAGGTTTTATCTTACTTTCTTGGGAAGTATCTTCCACTATAAATGGGGTCTCATTAATGGGACTTGGACTTGGATTGTCAAAAAAATAAAAAAGGAGAAAAAAACAGCCAATTGTGAGTAATTACTTCCTGAGCCTAACAGTTTTTCTTTCTTCCACGAGGAGCCTGCTTGTACCTCAAGAGAGGTTGGGGGTAAGGGGGAGGAAGGACCTGCGGTTAAGTACGAAAAAGAAAAGAAAATGAAAGAGCCCATCTATACGTACACATGCAAAAAAATGCTAAAGAGGCCAAAATAGATGGGGAAAGATGAGCAAAGAATAAAACTGACAGAGGGAAGCAGGGACCTCTAGCCCCAAACTGACTCTGTCTGGAGCATGACCCCCATTCCTCCCACCACATTTCTTAGGTTGGAGTATAATTAAATGCTACTTGATGGCCAATGTACAGATAATATAAAACTCAAAGAAGAGGAAAAAGCATCTAGAGTGATAGAAGATTTTGGCTCGCACATTCTGAGGGGGGGAATGCTATTTACTTTTTAGCTTTCCTGAAAGCTGAGGGGAATTATTATAGATTCAGATATTTCAAATCTCACACAGCTCTATTGTTCCCTCAGTGTTTTTCATCTCGCACTAGAAGAACAATTGCGACAGAAAGTACAAAGCGTTCCAAACAGGGGGCCTTCCTGAACTGCCTGGGCCCAGGGCAACACTCAGAGCCCAGGAGCCCAAGCCGGGTGGTCCCTCCCACAGATCATTTACCCATCACAAGGAGGAGGTCACCTTGAAGTTTGAAGAGAAAGAAAGAGAAAGAAGGGTGTGTGTGTGTGTGTGTGTGTGTGTGAAAGAGAGAGAGAGAGAGAGAGAGAGAGAGAGAGAGAGAGAGAGAGAGAGAGAGAGAGAGAGAGAGAGAGAAAGAAAGAGAGAGGAGGGAAAGGAAACTAGAGTGCAATCTAAGATGCTGAAATATGGATGGGGGAAGGGAATTTTTTTGTTTGTTTAGTTTTATAATTCCTTCTTTTCTTAGAATATCTCTCTAAGGCACTGTTCCTGTCTGCCTCTTGTTTCCATGTCACAATCCAAATTTAAGGTCTTAAATTCAGACTCTATTTTTAAATTCCCATAAAAAAGTGGAAAATTCTAAAAAAGACAATTCTTGATTACCTACAAGTTCTCCACTTTGCAAAGCCTGACAGCTTTTCCTCACCCCTTCTGCAAACCCCCCATTTCCACAACCCACTACTATGTACCTCAGGTCTTTCCCCAGCCAAAAATAAGCCAATGTGTGCACAGGTTAATTTAGTTCAATATTACTGATATATTTTTTTTAATTTTAGCTTAAAGGTATATAAAGATAACAGATCTCTGAGATAATCATAACAGTTTCTTTAGATCAAATGAGATAATAATTGTAAAGTGTTTAGCACAGTGCTTGCCACATAGCAGGTGCTTAAAAATGTTTTCTTCCTTCTTTCCTTCCTCCTTTCCTCCTGTCCTTTCATCTTCCTCCCCTCCTTTCCTCATTCTCTTTCTTAGACTTTCTTTTATCCTTTCTTCTTCCTCCCTCCCTTCTTCCTTCCTTCCATCCTTTCTTCCTTTCACTTCTTTCTTCCTTCTTCCTTCTTTCCTTCCCCCTTCTTCCTCTCTCCCTCCTTCTCTTCCTTCCTCCCTCCTTCCCTTCCTTTCTCCCTCTTTCCTTTTTATCCTCCCTCTCTCTCTTTTATCTTCCCTCTCTCCCTTCCTTTTTCCTCCTTCCCTCCTTTTTCCCTCCCTCTTTCTCTCCCTTTCTTCCTTCTTCTCTCTCTTCCTCCCTCATTCCCTTCCTTCCTTTCTTCCTTGCTTCCTTCCTCTCTCCCTCTCTTACTTCCTCTGAGATTCAGGAAAATTACTGACCTATAGTCAATCAATTAAAAATTGTCAGAGAACAGATTTAAACTCATGTCATCCTGACTTCACATCCAAGGGTATTCCCAAGACACCATCTAGGCTTTCTCTATCTGTGAAAATGTGGTGGTAAAACTTGCTGACAGGCACAGCTCATAAAGTCCCTGAAAGGCTGGATGCCTGCCTCCTTCCCTACCTCACTCTACTGGAACCAATGCCATCCTTTCTTCAATCAATCAATGAACAAATGTTCACTCCTTGCTTACGAACATCCTAGTACTGTGCTAGGCACGGAGGACACAAATGAGACAAACTCTATTCTCAAGGAGCTTCTGCTGAATTGGAAAAGGCAACATATTCACATGAACATATATATGCAGATTATATGCATACAAAGTATATAGGTGAATAAATACAAAAGATGCAAATACAAATAAATACAAAAAATGTAGGAGATTTCAGAGGAAGGGAATTAGCAGTTGGGAGAATTATAAAAGACTTTGTATTAGAGATGGCGCTTGGGTTACCTGAAGGAAGTTAGGGATGCTATGAGATTGAGATAAGGAGGGAGTATATTCCAGTCATTCAAGATGGCCAGTGGGGAAAAAAGCCAGTTTTATTGAACTGTAGAGTGGAGAGAAAGAAGTATTATAATGGAGCTGGAATCTAGTTGGGGAAAGGCTATGGAGTTTTTCAAAATCAAACTGTTGATATTTTACCCTAAAGGCAACAGGGAGACACTAGAAAGTATTGAGGAGAGAATGACATGATGAGATCTACACTTAAGGATCATTATCTTGGAGGATGGATTGGAGGGAGAAGAGATCTCACCATGTCAGTCCCTCTTCAATAATTTTTAGTCTTCAATGAGCTGAAAGGTCATGTTTGGGCCAAATTGCTTAGGCCTTTATAGGCTAAACAGAGGAGTCTATATTTATTCCAATTAGCAATAATAATACAGTGGGGTTAACTGAGGAGGGAAATCACATAATCATATCAGTATTTAATGAAAATTACTTTGAGAAGAGTGTGTAAAATGGACTGGAGTAGGAAGGGTCTTGAGTTGGGGAGACAAATTACAAGGCTTTTGCAATAATCTAGGCAGAAGTTTTTGAGAACATTAACTTTAGTTAGAATGTTATTTGTTTAAGTGGAAAACATTCTTCACTTTCCAATTGGTAATTTTAGAATTATGAAGACAGTGTGAATAAATGGTGGCAGCCATCACCCAGACACTTGATAAGAAGTTAGGCTATCTAGAGTGACAGAATGTTTCTGGTTTCCCAAACTCTGCCTAGAAGAGAAGCAAATTTAGTTTAAAAAACCAGACAAATACTGAGATAAAACTCATGAATTTAGACCCAGATCCATTTGGAAATGATAACAATTTAAATATTTGTTTCACTTTGAACACCAAACCCAACAATTCATTCTCAGATGCTACAGATATCAGAGAATCAAAGCACATAGAATCCTAGCAGAAGAGTTACAAAGAACCTTAGACGTCATCTTGTCCAATTGTTTCATTTTACAATTAAGTAAACTAAGGCCCAGAGTGGTTATGTGAGTTGCCATTAAATTTCCAGGATCTGAATTCAAGTTGTCTGTCTGTCTTCAAACCCAGCTTTCTTCCTTCCTCTCTTCCTCTCTTTCTTTTTTTTTCTTTCTTTCCTTAACTTCCACCTTGGAATCAATGCTGTGTTTTGGTTCCAAGGCATGAGTGGTAAGGGCTAGGCACTGAGAGTTAAGCGACTTGCCCAGAGTCACACAGATAGAAAGTATCTGAAGCCAGATTTGAACCTAAGACCTTCCAATCTCTAGCTCTTAATCCACTGAGTCACCCATCTGGCCCCTCCAAGCATGTTTTTTATTCTACTTATTGTATATAAAGTAACAAAATAGTCTATATGATATACTATTATATTATTACTATTATATTATACTATTATAATGTTCATCAAGAATGACTTTGGGTTCCCAGAATCTCTATCAATGGAAGACAAGTGGCAAAGGCTTCTTATATGGACTGTATTTCTCTCTTCTGAGGAGAAGCTCAGTTGAGTTGGAGAAGCTCCTTCATAAATGGCTTCATCATTAATAGGCAATGAATTTTTTTAGGAAAACTGATGTATAGAGGTATTGTTATTGACTTTTGGGCAGCTGGTGCCAGGACTAGAGTTGAGAAGACCTGAATTCAAATCTGGACTTAGCTATTTACTAGTTGTATGATTTCAGGTAAATTACTTATCCTTTGTCTCAGTTTCCTTATCTATAAAATGATGATAATAACAATAACACCCACCTCCTAGGGTGTTGTGAGAATCAAATGAGACAATAAATGTAAAGCACAGTGTCTGACATATAGTAGATGTTAGCTATTATTATTAGTCATTATACAAAGAGCCCCATCTCAAAGTCCTTGGTAGGGTATGGATAATTTTATGGAAGAAGGGAACATAATTGAATCTAAAGCATTTAATTGGATTGTCAAGTGAGCATCACACCAAGGAGTGGATGTTAAGGGGCTCTGAAATTTCAAACATAGGAGGAAATGGTCCATCTTCAAATGTTTGGAACAAAAATGGAATGTCCAAATTGGGGGAAAAATGGCAGAAAGACCTTTGCAGTCTTTTTCTCATCTGTGCAGATTCCTTTATTGTCAGCTAACTTTGTAAAAATGAAAAATACAACTATGCCCAATAATTTCAGTGTTGGGAATATACTTGGGATGGTTTTCAATATATACATATGTATGTATATATATTCAAAGATTTTTATAACAGCATAATATAAAACATTTTTTAAAAAAGGTAACAGAAACTATCAGAATCTCCAGAATATGGGCATCATTAACTAAACTGTGGTCCATTGATGTAATAATATACAATCAAAGCTGAGAAGTAAAAAAAAACACATAGATCACTTGTAAGATTTGTATGAAAACATACAAATGAAAAATTCACAACCAGAGCAACTCAGTACACATTAAATACAACTATTTAAAGAAAGAAAATGAATGAGTATGAATGGAGGAAGAATCCTGATGAAGGACTAAAGAAAGTGATGGAAAAATTATTTCCTATACTGTACTTAAGTATAATCAGTTATGAAATAAGTTTAATTGTACTACTATTCAACATTACACTTTAAAATAATAATATACTAACAAAATTAATAATAATACTATAAAGTTGTGGCTGTTCAATCATTTTCAGTCATGTCTGACTCTTTATAGCCCAATTTGGGATTTTATTGGCAAAGATACTTCAGTGGTTTCCCATTCCTTCTCCAGCTCAGATGAAAAAACTAAGGTATACAGCGTTAAGTGACTTGCTCAGAGTCACACAGATAGTAAGATATCTGAGCCCAAAGGTAATAATTATAATTTAAGATCATTTAATTTCTACCAGAAATTAAAGAAAGGCCATATTTAAGAAGCCTAGAATGATTCAAAGAAGATTATACAATACGGGGATGGGAATTACATAATATAGAATACCAGGCTACAGGAACCTGTGTACCTAGAAAGACTGGGTCCAAGGGTTAGAACTAACCACCAGAAATCTTCCATAATTTATGAAGTAATACACAAATCCATGAATTACAAATATAAACCTTGAAATATCCTTGAGAATTCAGCATCTAGATTTCCTGGAACTAGACCAGCATCATTACAGACAAGAAGGTTGCTCACAACTGCCTGGGTATGACAGAATGATTTATTAAAATATTTTTGGAAAAATATTTATAAATATCATATCAAAATCACATAATCTCCAAGCAACCTATAATAAAAAGCTCTCAAAATATTGGCTGACCAGGGGGAGCTAGGTTTCTCAGTGGTTAGAGCCAGACCTGAAGATGAGAAGTCCTGATTTTAAAAATAAAATCAAACACTTCCTAACTGTGTGATCCTGGGCAAGTCATTTAATCCCCATTGTCTAGTCCTTACTCCTTACAACAATTCATAGTATTGATTCTAAGATGGAAAATAAGGGTGTGTGTGTGTGTGTGTGTGTGTGTGTAGAAAGAGAGAGAGAGAAAGAGAGCAAGTGCATGACTGACCCACTATTATAGTCTATCTCTATGGAAACAGAATGAGGGGTTCATGTCATCCCTACTTTTCTATCTGCTACTGGAAAAGTCTTGAAGATCCTTTCACTGAATGTCCACAAAATGAGCCAATATGAATATACACTTACTGATGTATAAAATATTTATTATGCATGCATAAATAAATATGTAAACAAATGTATAATAAATATCTAAATAATACTCTTACTGATGTATAAAATTATTTTATTCATTGGAGTAGTTCAAAGAACATTAAATAAAAAGAATAAAAAGGATAAATATAAATGATTTGTCCTTAGTTCTTTTCTAATCAAACTTCATTGACAGAAAAGGAAGTACAAGATTAATAATAATAACAATCCATTTTAAAATTCTCCAAATCGTGAAAGAAACTAAAATTTGAAAAGTTACTCAAAAAAGCCCTTCTGAATCCAGTTAGACTTTTATACTCAAGAAGTCTATTAGAATAGAATATAAAAACAAAAACACCCAAAACAGAAAATACTCAATAGCAGAGCTCCAAAAAAGAAGCCAATTGTATGATGTTCCATGACTTCACTCTTGTTATTCCTTATCCTCTGGAAAATGAATATTTTCTTCAACTGCTTGACCTCAAAGGGGACACTTTCTAGAACATATGATGACTCCCTTTGTGTTACTAGATTGTAAATAGTTTGTTCTGTTCTTCAGTTTTTACTTGAGTCTTAATCATGGACAAAACCCAAACTACACTGTAGTCTTTATATCAAAAATTAAAAATATTTCTAGGTATTGACTGAATAAACTGTTTTTCTTTTGTCATCATATCCCCAAGGCTTAATAAATGTTGATTAACAAAATAATTGATAGAAGGGACCTTGAAGATCACAGAGCGCAATCTCTCTCCACCCCATCTCCATTTTACATGTGATATCAAGAGAGGTGAAGCAATTTAAACAATTGTAAGCATAGCTAGGATTGTAACCCAAGTTTCTCTAACTCTAAATCCAATCATTTTCCCATAACACCTGTCCCCATTCCACAACAACCACTCGCCTACTTACACACATTGATTGTCCAATTCTTGTGACCCTACTGGGGGTTTTCTTAGTAAAGATACTGGAATGGTCTACCATTTTCTTCTCCATCTTATTTTGCAGATAAAAAAACGGAGGCAAACAAAATTAAGTGACTTGCCCAGGGTACACAGCTCCTAAGTGTCTGAGACCAGATTTGAACTTATTCTATCCACTGAATTACCTATCTGTTCTACACACACACACACACACACACACACACACACACGTACTTTTTTTTTTAACCCTTACCTTCCGTCTCAGAATCAATACTGTGTATTGGTTCCAAAGCATGAGTGGTAAGGGCTTCACAATGGGGCTTAAGAGTGACTTGCCCAGGGTCACACAGCTGGGAAGTATCTGAGGTCAAATTAGAACCCAGGACCTCCTGTGTCTAGGCCTGACTATCAATCCACTGAGCTACCCAGCTACCCCCATGTACTTTTTTTTAAAAGAAGAAAATTCTCTTTCTATTCCCAATTCCCAACCTTCAACACCTACTTCTAAATTTCTGAAAAATGTTCATCTCTGTAAAGGACACTTGCTAATTAAAACCTGGAAGGTAAGCACGGACCAACCCTGAACTACCCTTTCATCCTCAAATGAAATAATCTTTTTCTTGTCAAAATTTTCATAGCATATTGCCTTGATATCTCCTTTGCACTTATTACTCATTCCCTTTTATCACTGTTCTCTGGGTACATGACCTTTGCCATAGTAGATTAAGCTCCCTGGAAGCAAGGACTGTGCAAAATCTATTTCCATGATCCCAGTACCTAATACAGCGCCTTTCACACTTTAAACGTCTAATAAAGGCTTGCTGAATTGAACTGAATTTGGATGCAAGGTCAGGAAGTCACTACCTTAGGGGAATCCCTTCACTTTCCATAACGACTATTAGACCCTATGGATAGGCTGGCTTTTTGCTAACAAATACCTCCAGTACACCAGGTTCTCAAGCCTAAGACAGCCAGGTCCCTTTGGTTCCCTCTGCACCACTCTTTCTAGCTACTTATTGCTCTTAGCAAATTTTTGAGTTAAATATCTAGTTAAGGAAAGTCTCTTCTCCCTTTAGGAAAATCACTTTGTCATCTGTGTAGAAGATGAACTACAAAAGGGTAGGGAGAGTCTAAGAGCAGGGAGACCTATCGGACCATTTGGATACACAAGGAAGAAAAATAATGTGTAACATGGGGAGACAAGTAGGTTGGAATCAGGTTATAAAGGGTTTTTAAATCAGAATGGAAATGCTTCACTGGGAAATATCTTTGCAACCTTCTTTGCAAAATATACAAGGAAATGATTCACATTTATAACAATAAGAGGAATTACCTAATAAATACATAAATTCTCAAATGATATCAAGAGGACATTCTCAAGGAAATAAATCCAAACTATTTAGAGCCATGTGAAAAAAAATGTCCCAAATCACTAATAATTAGAGAAATGTGTTTTAAAGAAATTTGGAGATTCCACTTTATATCCATAAGATTAGAAAAGTTGATCAAAAAGGAAAAATCACAAATATTGAGAAACATGCACATTGATGAAGCAATTTAGAACTGTGCCCCCAAAGTTACTACACTGTGCATTATACCCTTTTTACCCATCAATAGCACGAGTAGGCATATATTCTAAGGACATCAAAGGAATAGAAATATGTCTTATACATGCAAAATATTTATAGCAACTCTTCTTTATGTTGACGAAGAACTGATTATCAATTGGGTAATGACTGACTAAATTATGGCATATGAATTTATTGAAACAATATTGTGTTGTAAAAATGAAGAGATAGTTTCAGAGAAACCTATAAAGATTTATTTGGACTGATGCAGAGTATAGTAAAAAGAATGAATTGCAATCAGTGTTGAAACATCAATATTGCAAAACTGAACTAGTTTGAAAAACTTAAGAACTCCTATGGATTTAATTGTCATTTCTTGGCAGGTGATTCCAAGAAATATTGAGAGGTTGAAGAAATTAGGGTTATTTAACCTATGGAAGAAAAGATTGAATGGGGACATGATTATGTCTTCAAATATTTAAAAGGAAAATTTTCATTTAAAAAATAACCTTTACTCTGTCTTAGAATCAATATTAAGTATTGGTTCTAAAGCAGAAGAACATTAAGGGCTAAGCAATGGGGGTTAAATGACTTTCCCAGGGTCACACAGCTAGAAAGTGTCTGAGGAGAGATTTGAACCTCCTGACTCTAGGTCTAGTTCTCAAACCAAAGAGCAACCTAGCTGCTCCTGAAGGTTATAATTATTTTAAGACATTAGTCCAAGAAGGAAGAATGAGGAGCAAAACACAAAAGGCACAGCAGCATATTTCAGTTTAATTTAAATACAAGGGAGAAGATTGGTTCCTTCTCTTCCCCCCAACCTGCCTTGCCTCCCCCATGAATTCTTCAAAGTCAGTCATATTTCACTAAATCCCCAGCTAGCCCAAGTATACAGTAAGTGTTCAATAAGTGTTTGATGCTGGTAATTTCCACATGGAGTGCACCCATTTAAATATTATCAGATAGTATATATGTATGTACATGTATATATTTTATAAAACATAAAAAGGAAGAAAGAACAAAATGTTCATTTAAAAGGTCTGATTTTTCAAATCTTCAACAGGTTTTTGCGGTCTTCTATTATTTGTTACCTTGAGTTTCTGTTGCTAACTAACAGATGGCTCCCTCCTTGAGACATGGCTACCCTTTCCAGCTCACCCTTTGTCACCCTTTCCAGGACTGACTACACCTTCTTTCATACTTCCCAGCTCACTGAAAGTTGGGATATTCCATACTCTTCCTCTCTGCTATTTCAGACTCTCTCTACCTCCATCACTCAATCATGTCTCTTCTATTTAGGTTTACTCTGTCAAAATGTATGACTTAGTCCAGATATTGGTGACTAACATCTACTATTCTCTAGGAAATTATCCTTCCTTCTCCAATAAATTAAGTGTCCAGCCTATAGCTTCCCTTTCTAACCCAATATTGGTTCTCATACTAGGGGTCTACAACATATATGTTTATGTTCTCTCAAAAATGTGAACTTCCAGGTCTTCAATCTATTTGGTTCCCATAACTGACTCCTCTACTTCATCTCAGACACATACAGGGATGGTCAAGCCTATGATCTTCAGAATCATCCATAAGAGTTCCACTACTGAAATCTTGTGGGTTTTTTTTATCATAATCTGTTATCATTCCTTCTCTTTCTGTGCCTGATTATCCCTTTGTCCTGACCACAGCCCCTAATCCCTCCCTCAATTTTTGTCCCAAAGTATTTTGAATGCATTCTCTAGAAATAATCTCCTGAAAAAATTTAAAACCCCACCCTTCCATCTTAGAATCAATATTGTGTACTGACTCCAAGGTAGAAAAGGGGTCAGGGCTAGACAATGGGGTTAAGTGACCTGCCTGGAGTCACACATCTAGGAAGTGTCTAGGTCAGATTTGAACCCAGGACCTCCTGTTTCTGAGCCTGGCTCTCAATTTACTGAGCCATCTAGCTGTCCCCAATTCCCTGAGAAATCTTGAACTCCTGATGAACTACTAGTTGCATTACTTGCCCCTTTCTCATATTGCAAATTATGCCTTAGCAGATATGAGTCAGGAGTGACTTATTCCCTACTATCCATCTTTTTTTTACTCCAAGTGATTTGGAGGGAATTATGTAACTATGTTGATTGAATCCACCACAAATTTAGGCTATCAAAGGTCAACTGGGCTCTCAATGCAACAAGGCGATCTTTTTACTGCACCCAAAAGAATTCTCTATATCATTCACTGAAGTAATTCCAAATCTCTTTTCTCCTCAAGGTTCCCAAAGCACCTACGCTTCTACCCTCTCATACTTTGAGATAATATTTCATATTTCACTAAAAAAAATTTTAGCCATTCCCTGTAAGCTCCATACTATCTCTTTTATTCTGATATTCTCCTACTTGGTGACTTCATTGGCTCCCATGTGTTCAAGTATTATTTCAAAGAAACTAAGACCAACATTTAAATATCCAGCACTAAATATTCTCCTGAGTTCCAATCCTGCACCATCAATTGCTTTTGGATGTTTTAAATTTAATATTCCATAACTGGTAAATATTATCCAATTCTCTTTCTACTCTAATTTTTTCTCCACATAAGAACCAAAGTGATTTTCTAAGGTACAAGTTTGATCCTATCAACCATTCTACTCAATAAACTCCAGTGATATACTATTATTTTTAGGATCAGATATGAACTGCTTTGTCTGGAATTTTAAACTCTCCACAATGTGCCCTCATCCTATATTTCCAGTGTTCTTAAACATTGTTGTTGTTGTTGAGTCATTTTCAATCATGGCTAATTCTTCACGATCTCATCTGGGGTTTTCTTGTTCAAGATACTGGACTGGTTTGTCATTTTCTTCTCTAGCTCATTTGACAGATAAGGAAACTGAGGCAAACAAGGTTAAGTGACTTACTTAGGGATACACAGCTGGTAAGTGTTCAGACCATGGCACTCAATCTGCTGTACAATCTATCTGTCCCAATTCTTATGCATTCATCCCTTCTATATATTCTACAGTCGAGCCCCACTGTCCTACTTGCCAGTTCTCACACAAAACAGTCTATCTCCCATCTCCGTGGCAGTCCCCATGCCTGGAACACTCTCCTTTATCACAGCCACATTTTAGAATTCTTGGCTTTCTTCAAGACTTAGCCCAGATGCTGCCTTCATCAAAGGACCTTTCCTAGTCGCCAGCTGCTAGTATTTTCCCCTCCTAACTTTACTTTCTCTCTCTTCAATATGTATTTTGAATGTACGTGTGTGTGTGTGTGTGTGTGTGTGTGTTTTCTCTTGTTTTTCTTGAGGAGAGGGACTATTTCCCCCCTTTTCTACCAACTCCTCAGTGCTTAGCATAGGGACCAGCACAGAGTGAGTTACTTAATAAATGTTTGGTGATAAGTTCCCAACATGATCACAATGTAGACTCCAACACCACCACTCAAAAAAAAAGTCCTTTCTCTAGTGTAGGGTATTTAATCATACTCCTATTTTGCTTTAAATGACAAAGAAAGATTGAGAGAGGGAATGATGGGGAAAATACACTCAAATAAAGGGATCTGGGTTCAAAACCTTGCTTTGAAACTTACTAATTATATAACTTTATAGAACTCGTTTGATGTCTGTGGGACTAAGTTTCCTTGCTCATAATATAAGCTTCTTGAGCCCGAAGATGAACTTTAAGGTCTTTTCTGTACCTAAATCTTATAAAAGGGACAAGAATTTATTCCTAAGATCACATTTAAGCTATACCTCAAGTTGTCCTGTGTGAGTTGCAGCTAGGCGATATAGTGAGCATAACGCCAGGCTTGGAGTCAGGTACACATGAGTTCAAATCAACTTCAGACACTTACCAGCTATGTGACTGGCAATTCACTTAACCTTGTCAGCCTCAGTTTCCTCATCTGTAAAATTAGCTGGAGAAGGAGATGGAAAACCACTCCAATATCTTCACCAAGAAAATCCCCAATGGGTCATAACATGACTGAAAGAACTGAATTATAACAATTATAGCAAAAGTTGTCTTGTAATATTTTTTTCATTTAGGCTTATGATGGGGGCATTTCAGCAAATATTTCCCCAGTAATAAAGCTAGGAAAGACGCATATTATATGTAAGTGTTTCCTATATGCAAGATAATCCCTTCTTCATCATTTTTCTCTTTACTCCCTCCCTCTAGGCTGACAACCTCTTCATAATATTTCCCAGAAGACAAAGCATCTCTAAGCACATAGGAGCTCATAGGAGATGGTTTCTGTTCCTTTCTCACCTTTAGAACAATTCCCTTTGGCTCCCATCACTCCCCTGGCCTCCCGCCCCCAGGCATCTCATTCTTTTATGATTTCTATTTCCCAGCACACATCAGTGTACATCAACCACTTGAATCTTTATTTCTCTGTCTTTTCTGGAGGGTCTGTTTATTAACAAATATGCTTATATCTCAGAGTCCTAAGAAAGTACTAAGGGATCACCTGATTTTTTTTAATCTGTCAGGGTTAGAACACTTACATTTCTTGCTGAAAGCTGGGCTCACGTGGTTGCTTTCGATCTGTAGGACCCAGATTAGCTAATTCGTGACCCGTGAAACAACTCAGCGGGAGAACAGATGGGGGGAAGTCACTCTTGACCTCATCTCTCTGCCTCAGGAGAAAAACAGAGTGTGTGAAAGAGTGTCAAAGGTCCAGGGTTCGTTAAAGGATTCACAGTGGCCCTATCTCAGAGGGAGGAAAGGAGGCGACAATGCTGTCTCCATTTTGTATTCTTTTGTGGATTCCTTTTTGGATACATTGGATGAAGCCCTGGGAGAAACCCTCTTTCTTGAAGCTTATCAAAAGCCACATAAGTTAAGATTGGACAGATGCCCTGTAGATAAGGAAGAAAAAGCCCAATTGTGAGAGCTGAAGGGGAAGATGCCCCCAGTGCTAATGGCATCCATTTCTGCATTCTGCTCAACTTGGGCACTAAACAGAAGCAGTAACTACTCAGATCTTTCTGGAAATGAAAGACTACAAGCATGGATTGTCCAAAATTAATGGAAAATCTGAAATTTACTTTCTGGCAGGAAGACCCACATTCACTAACTTTGCACTCATACCCAGACTAGTTGGGACGATATAGAATTCTTCACTCCTTCACTACTGTTAGCTCTCATCATTGTGACTCCTCCCTCCATTGGTGCACACAACTCCCTCTTTCCCACATCTTCCCCTTTGTGATTCTTTTTTTCCATTTTCTCCAAAATTTCTTCATAGATGAGCTACTCAAATAGTTAGAAGTCTTTTTCTGTCTTTTAATACTTCGGGGATATTCAGTCATTGGGGAATAAACAAATTATGGTACATGAATGTAATGGAATATTACTGTGATGTAAGAAACTACAAATATTAAGACATCAGTGAAGAATGAGAAGAGATGCAAAGGATAATAAACAGAATAAGGAAAATAATATATTTAATCATTATCACAATAAGTACAAAGACCAAAAAGCAAAATAGAAACTCTATAGTTATGACCAAGTTTGGCTCCAGAAAAGAGATAAGAAAATATGCCTCCCTTCCTTGCAAAGACTAATGGGTATTAAACCTTGTATATATTGCCAAATTTGGTTAGTTTTCCTTAACTGCTATAGATCTATAACCCTATGTCTATGAATTTTTTTTAAATAGACATTTTATAAACACCAATGCAGCACTTGATGTTTTATTCTGTACTTGGCCAAGCATTTTCTTTTTCAATTTATATATTTCCTAGATGGTACCTTTTATGCCAATAAAGGAAATATAGAGTATGTATTTTTTAAACTTCCCTAGGGGTTAGAAGGCCTGGGTTGGATTCTTGACTCTAACACATACAAGGTGTTTGACCACAAGTAAATCCCTTAAAATCTGTCGCTTCAGGTCAATGGCTAATACTTCCAGATGAGCTGTTGACAAAAAAAAAAAAGAGCAAAGCATCTAAAAGTTAAATAAACACTGTAATGATAAAAATATTTCTAGCAATAGTTTCATTAAAACCCCAAGAGAATTGGGAATCTAAGGAGATAGTAACAGCAGAGGAGATGGGGAAGAAGAATCATCAACACTCAAATGCAAGGGATTTTAGACAACTTACTGTCTAGTTAATACCTTATAGAACTTCCTTTCTAACAATCATCAACATCTGAATCATTTAGCACTGCTCAGTGAAGAGAAATTCACAAGCTCCTGAGATATTTTATTTCCCTTTGCGATATCTTTAATATTTAGGACATTTTCTTATATTTAATGGAAATTTTGTTTTCTGTGACTCTCCTCTGGATGTGAATTAGATTTTCAATGTTCTTTTTTATTAAAATTTGGTGACGAGAATTGGAAAATGATTTTCTGACCAGGGCAAAGAGTGAATATGTATATGTTTGTGTATTGTATGTATATATATCTATATCTATATCAATATTTTGCTTTTTTGTATATATATATATAAAGTCTTAACCTATATAGTTTATATATGTAAATAATATATAAATATATAATAATACATGAAATAAGACTTTATAGAATACATATATAAATTTTATGAATTCCATTAATTTTAATGTAGGTTAAGAACAGATTATCTTTTTGGTCGCCATGTCACCCTACTGACTCTTATGAATCTTTTTGTTCACTAAAACCCCAAAGTCTTTTCTCATAAACAGTTCTCTAAATAATGATGAATCCCCTATCTTAAATGCACACAGATAATTTTTTGAGCCCAACCACTGTACTTTACGTTGATTTCTTATTATGTTTCATTTTTTTAGAATTCAACCCATGATTCTAAACAGAATCATTTTGGAGATTTTTTCTGTCATCTACCACAATTTCATATCACTCATAAATTAGACAAGCATGTCACTTATGTCTTTATCGAAATTATTGTTTAAAAAATTATTGAATGACTTAGCAGCAAGGAGAGAAGTGTTTTAAAGCTGGAGCTGAAGGGAATAAAGTATCCTGAGATTTTTGTTAGGCACTTGTATGAAGAAATTGAATATATCTCATCTGTTTTGCAGATGACATGAAGCTGGATGGTATCGTTAACCCTAATTAGATAAAAAAAATAAGGTTCCAAATGCATGCTGATAGACTAGAACATTGAATTAAACCTAATGAAATAAAATTCCAGGATAAAAATTAAGACTTGCACTTCAAAATATCAACTTCACAAGTATAAGATGGGCAAAGTATAAATAAAGAGAAGTTCTAAAAAAAATCATATGATTGTTGACCATGTTCAACATGAGTCAACTGTGTGCAAAAACTACAAAAAGTGAATGAGAACTTGGGATGCATTTTGAAAGAGACGTTCCTTACTCTTTGTTACTAGTGGATCTTATCACTGCTACATGGAAATACTATTTATTTTGGTAGGTATTAGGTAGTATTTCATATCTTGTTACTTTACTGAATTTATTGTTTCAATTAATTTGTTACTGATTCCTCATGGTTTTCCAAGTAAACTGTCATATAAACCACAAATAGGGAGAGTATTATCCCTATTTATATCTTTAATTTTTTTCTCTTGTCTTACTGGTCTTGATAGCAACTTTAGAATTATGTTAAACAGCAGCTTATTTTTCTAATTATTACAAAAGGGTCCAGGGTTTCCTCATTATAAAAATACTAGCTTTAGGATTTAGATAAATGCTTTTATTACATTGAGAAGATAGCCCTTCTCTGATTGTTTTGTAGGGTTTTTAGGACAAATAAGTGTTTTACTTTGTCAATATTCTGCTTTAAAGGGCAAAACTAGGCAAAAAAGTCAGATAGCTAAGTGATGAAGTGGATAGAGTGACAGTTATAGTGTGAGGAAGACTCATCTTCCTAAGTTGAAATCCAGCCACGGACATTTGAAGCTTTGTAGCCCTGGGCAAGTCACTTAACCTTGCTAGTCTCAGTTTCCTCATTTGTAAAATGAACTGGAGAAGGAAATGATAAAGTACTCCAGTATCCAATTTAAATTTTCAAAAACTCCAAATAGGTTTGTGAAGAGTAAGATGTGGCTAAAATAACTGAACAAGGCACAAAGGGAAGAAGTTGAAGAGAGATTAGTTTAGGTGTGGTATAAAGGAAAATCTAATAATTTTAAACAAAATTGAAATTGGTTGGCTGAGAATATGCAGAGAATATTCGTGCTCACTGAATGTATTCAGACAAAAGCTAAAGACAATTGGCTGAGTATGTTGTATGAATTAAACTAGGTGGTCTCTAAGCTCTCTTTCCAACTCTCTAAGTCTGAGATTCTATGATTTTGAAGCCTGTTCAAATCTCAGCTCATACTCTTACCAGGTGTGTAACTTTAGGAATCCTTCCTCTGATGCTTCCTACCTATATGAAACGGGGCAAGCCCTAGAGCCTGCCTGAGTCTTTCCTCCTCTGTAAAATAAGAAGACTGGATGGAATGCTTTCTGAGATCCCTTCCAGATCTACCTTTATGATCCTCAATCACTTAAAATTTCTGGGTTTTGATTTCCTCATTAGTAAATGGAGAAATCTGGACCAAATAAACTTCAAGGTCATTTCCTATTCTAAATCTATGGTTTTGAGGCAATGCACAAATATTTGGCAATTTGTGTAACACAGACTATCACTATGGTAAGAATTCTGAGTCTAATGAGAGCTGGAATCATCTAGGAAAGTTTCCTGGAGGTTTGGGGGCCTCCATTGACTTTTGAAAAAGGGTAAGATCACAAGCAAAGGCACAGAGATGATGTGGAATGGCAACTGATTCCATATCAGCTTTAAGAATTACCTAGGGTAAAAGTTAAGTGACTTGCCCAGGTTGACACACCAGTATGAGTCAGAGATAGCATTTCATGATAAGTAGAGAGTCAGACTCAGCATTAGAAAAGTTCACATTAAAGAAATGAAAATGAAATAAGGAAAACATTAACAATGGTGTTACATATAGATTTGTTGAAAAGGATCAGTAAGAGGCTTGAAGACCTTATACAAGTAGGAGAAGAAGAAGCAAGGGGAGGATATGTTAAAACACCATTGGGGAAGCCATGAATTGGTTCTGCCGATGTGAAGAGCAATTTGGAATTATGCCAAGATAGTGGCTAAAATATTTGTGTCCTTTGACACAGAGAGCCTAGTATTAAGAATATACCCCAAAGAGGATGAAGACAAAAAGAAAGAGTTGTCTATACATCAAATATGTACCAAAGTACCAAAGAAATGGAAAGAAAGTAGATGTACATCAGTTAGAGAACTGTTAAATAAATTGTAATATATGGATTTAATGAATTATCACTGTGTTGTAAGAAATGATGAATACACAAACACAGGAACTACATGAACACAACTACAAAACACTTTCTACAGAATTAAAACTAGATCTAAATAATTGGAAAAACATTAATTGCTCATAAGTAGGATGAGCTAATAAAAATGACAGTCTTACCCAAACTTATTTACTTATTTAGTGCCATACCCATTGAACTAAAAAAAAACTTTTCTACTGAATTAAAAAAAAAACACACATTTCATTTGGAAGAACAAAAGATCAAGGATATCAAGGGAAATAATGGAAAAAAATGTGAAGGAAGGTGGCCTAGCAGTATCAGATCTCAAACTATACTATAAAGCAGTGGTCATCAAAACAATATAGTACTGGCTAAGAGACAGAAAGGAGGATCAGTGGAATAGACTTGGGGTGAGTGACCTCAGAAAGACAGTCTATGATAAACCTAAAGACCCCAGCTTTTGGGACAAAAATCCACTATTTCACAAAAACTGCTGGGAAAATTGGAAGACAGTATGGGAGAGATTAGGTTTGGATAAACATCTCACACTCTACACCAAGATAAACTCAGAATGGGTGAATGACGAATATAAAGAAGGAAACTATAAGTAAATTAGGTGAACACAGAATAGTATACATGTGAGACCTTTGGGAAAGGAAAGACTTTAAGACCAAGTAAGAGTTAGAAAAAATTACAAAATGTAAATAAATAATTTTGATTACATTAAATTAAAAAGTTTTTGTACACACAAAACTAATGCAACCAAAATTAGAATGGAAGCAACAAATTGGGGGGGAAATCTTCATAACAAAAATGTCTGACAAAGGTCTAATTACTCACATTTATAAAAAGCTAAATCAATTGTATAAAAAAAATCAAGCCATTCCCCAGGTGGGCAAGGGGCATGAATAGGCAATTTTCAGATAAAGAAATCAAAACTATTGATAAGCACACGAAAAAGTGTCTAAATATTTTATAATCAGAGAAGTGCAAATCAAAACAACTCTGAGGTACACCTCACACCTAGCAGATTGACTAACATGACAGCAAAGAAAAGTAGTAAATGTTGGTGGGGATGTTGCAAAATTGGGACACTAATACACTGCTGGTGGAGCTGTGAATTGATCCAACTATTCTGAGGGCAATTTGGAACTATGCCCAAAGGGCAATAAAAGAATGTCTGCCCTTTGATCCAGCCATAACACTGCTGGGTTTGTACCCCAAAGAGATCATAAGGAAAAAGACTTGTACAAGAATATTCATAGCTGCGCTCTTTGTGGTGGCCAAAAATTAGAAAATGAGGGGATGCCCTTCAATTGGGGAATGGCTGAACAAATTGTGGTATATGTTGGTGATGGAATACTATTGTGCTCAAAGGAATGATGAACTGGAGGAATTCCATGTGAACTAGAATGACCTCTAGGAATTGATGCATAGTGAAAGGAGCAGAAACAAGAGAAAATTGTACACAGAGACGGATACACTGTGCTACAATCGAATGTAATGAACTTCTCTATTAGTACAATGCAGTGATCCAGGACAATTCTGAGGGATTTATGAGAAAGAGCACTATCCACATTTAGAGGAAGAACTGTGGGAGTAAAAACACAGAAAAAAACCAAGTGCTTGATCACATGGTTTGATGGGGATGTGATCTGGGATGTAGACTCTAAATGATTACCCTAATGTAAACATCAACAACATGCAAATGGGCTTTGATCAAGGAGACAATGTAAAACCCAGTGGAATTGTGTGTCGACTAAGGAAGGGGTTGTGGAGAGGGGAGGGAAGGAACATGATTCTTGTAACCAGGGGAAAATGTTCTAAATTGACTAGTTAAAATTGAAAAAAGAAATGATGAATAGGATGAATTGATGAATTATGAAAAAAATCTTTATGAATTGATATAAAGTCAAATAAGTATAGTCAAGAAAACAACATAAACAATGACTACAATGAAAATGAAAAGAACCAAAAGAAACCCACCAAAAGTATGTCATTATGATTACCAAGATACAGGTCCCATCCCATCTTTACAGCGATGAGGAACTATGGTTATGAAACTATGATGCCAGATCTGTTAATTTTTTGGATAGTACTTATTTTTTTGTTACAAGGCATCATTTACTGTGTAGAAGTAAAGGGATATACTGAGAAATAAGGTTGATATCACAACCAAAGACACCACTAAAATAGTTTTTAAGTACAAATAAAAGAGGTTGGTGGATGGAATGGGAGTTAGAGAATAATACTTGATTCCTTTAGCACTTAAAAGTTTACAAAGTTATATACCAACAAAGACACACATATAAACATATTTTATAAATATTTTATATATGTATATGTTTACACATGCACATATGTGTTCACACACATATTATTTTAGCTTCACAATAACCTTGTAAGGTATATACTATCATATCTTATAGATATGGAAATTAAGCCCTAGAGAGGTTAAGTGACTTGCCAATAACAGTTCTGCTACTCACAGAACTATGTATGAGACCCTGAGCAAGTCAATTAATTTATCATAGTCTCAGTTTCCTCACTTGTAAAACGAAAGAGTTGTACTCAATGATCTCTTAGGTCCCTGCTGGCTCTAAATCTATATCGTAATCACACAGATATTCCATGGCAGAGGCAGGATTTGAACCCAGATTTCTTCAAACACAATAACCCACTGGATAGTGACTGAGAGATCAATGATAAGCAAGATTCTTTAAGAATTTTGCTGGAACTATGAAGTCTTAATTAAACATTCAGATAAATTTAGTTTTCCTCTATGGGCAGCTAGATGGCACAGTGGATAGAGCACTGGGATTGGAACCAAGAAATTCACTCATCTTCCTAAGTTCAAATCTAGCCGCAGATACTTACTAGCTATGTGATCCTAGGCAAGTCACTTAATTCCATTTGCTTTAGTTTCTCATCTATAAAATGAGCTGGAGAAGGAAATGCAAACTATTCCAGTATCTTTACCAAAAAAATTACTAATGGAGTCACAAAGACTTATTCATGGCTGGACAAAAATAACAAACAAAAAAAAAGGTTTCCTCTGTTAATCTTGACCCTGGAATCATTATAAGGGAAGACCTGGGTTTACCACTCTTTAGCAATAAAAATCCTATAGCCTTGAAAAATGAAAAACAAAAAAACAAGCTAAAATGCTTTAAAATGAGTACTTTTTCTCTCTATCCCCCAATGGCTATAGAATTAGTGAAGTAAGTAAAGTCTTCATTCTTCATTATTTATCTTGCATAAATCTTTACTGATATTGAATAAATGGCTATTTGTTAAGCCATTAATTAGTAGATGCTATTCTGTTACTGAATGACATTAGGATATCAGTAAAGAATGATTAAAGCATTCGTCTTTTAGAGAAATGACAGACTGTTATAACTGGAAAGCTATCTTTGAGATCACCTAATTCATAGAGATTAAGTTATTTGCCATATGGCTAGTTAGTGGCAACCTCAGGGATGAGGCACACCTTCTGAGGCTTAACCAATAAACTTTATAATATGATCATTGCTGCAGAGAATGAAAAAAATGAGACAAAGACAAGTAATCAGCACCACATGATGACTTGGGTAATTTCTTGGTAAATCTGAAATCTTCAGGGTCAACTGACCTTGGACAGGAAGGTACCATCATCAAAAGGGTTGTGGATCTAATGGATCTAAGAATTGAGTTTGGGAGACAAGGTAGGTATCTATCAAAATGATGTTTTAGCTCCACTTCATTCCCCCTGCTTTGCTTATTTCCATGGATCTAATTAAATTTTAGACTGCTTTCATTTTCTTGCTAACATTGTCATTATTACCTCCTTAGAAGGATGCAACCATATTTTTGTATTGGTGGAAGGAGAAGGGAGACTTTTTGATATACAGTCCCTTAACCCAGGACAGTCTAAAGAATATACTAGGCATAATGATTATTTACTGAATTTTAATGAAGGAAATGTTATTAAGGGCTCCACCCCCATGCCGGGGTGCTAAAAATATTGCTCTATCATCATTCTTTATTTAATATTTCCACTGTTCTCTCTACTCCCTCTTCATAAAAGTAGCATTAATAGAAACAAAACATTTGATTGGTGCTTGAAAGTTCCGCTTGGATGGAGAAAATTGTTTTTCATTAATCAGTTATCATCACCCTTAGTATTTTCCCACAGAAGCAGGAAACTTTGGGATAATTATCAGTATTTTGTCATTGCTTTAATTTGTTACTAAGAGGAACTTTTCCTCATTAAGCCTCCTCTGATTAAAAGATATGATCTTTTTTTAGTATATTTCATACTCAGAGAAGAAAAAGTGAGAGAGAACGCCTACAATTCCATTTAGGTGTCACCAAGTCTCACATGTGAAGTAATTATCCCATTATATACTACGTTGCTAAAGCTATGTCTGGAATACTGCATGCAATTTGGGGCTCCTTCTATAAAACATATATTGCTAATTTGGAAAGAATCCAAGGAGTAGTAATAATGACAAAAGGCTTGGGAAACATGCCATTAGAAAGAGTTTAAGAGAATAAAATCTGAACTACCAGCAGATCAGATAACTAATGGGAAGCAGAAAAAAATTTTAAATACTAGGTTGTGAAAAACCACCTAAAAGGTAAAAGGGGTTATTTGTCTTAGGAGGCACATTTACAGAAATAATAATGATTAAAATTTAAGGAAGCACAATTTTAAGCAGAAAAAAACCAACAACCAATACCCAACAATGTTGTCAATCAAGTGAAAGGATATTTGCCTGGTGTTCTTGAAAGATGGCTAGATTTGGAGATTGAGATCTGTGAGCATACCTCAGTTTTGCTACACATGACTCTGGATTTGCACAGAGCAAGCCCAAACTTGGAGAAACAGCATTCTAAATCTATTAATTAATTTGATTCCCCTCTGACTTCTCTCTAGGAAACTTAGACAACAGGCACCTCACATGTAGGTCCCCACAGATGTGGATAAATAGGTCCTAGTTCCTGTACAAGCACTAGGGTAACAATGCTTCCCCCACAGAAATGGAGAAAATACATAAAGGACTTCCTAGCAGAATATAAACAAGAGAGGCAATTCTCTTACTTCTCCAGCATATCCCATGTCTCACCTAGAGCCCTGTAGAGACCCCAAGACTGATAGTGTCATCCTATGGTTTGGGCTCTCCTAAGAATGGAAAATGAATTTAGGATTGCCATGAGATCTGTACTATCTGAATATCACAGAAGTAGAAGAGGGCAAAGCCCAAGCCCTTGGTCTGTGCATAGCATGGCTTATTTCCTTGTTCTTCCCACTCTGTGGCTCTGGGGAACATGCACTAGCCTTGTCTACCCAAGAGAAAGGCATTGCCCAGGAATGCTCCTTAGCCTTTCAAGAAGCCGGGGGCCAAGAATTCTTGAAATTGGAGTAGAGAGAAAGACATCCTGAATCTGGCCCCGCCTAGATGCTGCCTTCCTGATTCTTTCCGGAGATCTGAGCTTTAGCTTTCTCTAAGCCGCCATCTTAACTGGAAGTCTAGCCTTAAATTTTTTAAAGGATAGATTAGCTTTCTAATTCAGTACTGCTTAAATACATTTTTATAAACCTAGAAAGAAGTGATTCATAAATAAGTGTCTCAAAGTAGGAAAGAAGTAGTAAAGAACCCTAGGCTACTGAGCAATAACATCATGGGAGAGAAAACTCTGTTGGCCGATATTTCACTAAAGCTACTTTGGCAGCAAGGAGAGCTAAGTTCTGTGGGCTTCCTGATTCTTTCAAGAAGGCTGGATTTCAGAAGTTTGAGTGCAGCAACTCTTCTCCGGTTGAGTGGATGAAAGCCCAAGAAAACAGCTAGCAGTAGTAGTAAACAAGTGGAGGAGGCAATACACACAGGCAGGCTTTTATTTTGTGGAACCTGGGAATACTCTTAATCCTGCCATTCTGGGCTGTTCTCCAGACAGGTTAAAAGGGAGTGAATAGTAAGAGGGAATGAGATAATTCTATAAATGACCTCTGCACCAGGGCTGCAACCCACAACAATCAGATTTACCCCAATTGATGAGAAGCATAAAGTCAAAATAAAACTTCAGAAGCCTGTATATTTCTGGAAGTACTACATTTCATAGTAATTTAGTCCAATCTTTTCACATTGTTTTTGAGCAAACTAAGATCCAGAGAAATTCTTATTTGCCAGCATCATTCAAGTTCTATGTGGCTGAGTCAAGACTTGAATCTAGGTCTTCAAATTAGGGCTACACAATGTCAAATTCAGTTCAGTAAAGTACTAGAAAGACTGCTTGATTTGCATCTTAGGAACTTGCATTCAAATTCCATCTCAGCTACTTACTACTGCATTCACAGCCAATCCACCTCCTCCTAATAAATCCATCACTGAGAAATAATTAATCTTCTCTAAGGGACTTCTAGAATGGATGAAGGACTTTAAATCCCTCTTTCTCCTCTGCTTCTCTCTCCTTTAACAAAACAGTGGGCATTACTTTCTGTTCTTTAAGTCTGTTTATGCCTTCGGATTTAATGTGGTTTTGAAAGCATTTTCCCTTGGCCTAAAATCTATGACTTATTATAAATTTTTAGTGATTCATGTCTATATATTAATCTTATGCTAACAGGGGCAAATGGAGAACTCCAGCAACTAGCTTCAAATACAAAGAATTCAACCGGGTCAGAGATTTGACTCTTTATCCAAGGTCAGGGTACCTAGCTGGAGACTCCACAAGCTGAGGATAAGAAGAGATTCTCATGGTTATGATTTTTTTCCCATTATACGAGCTTATGCTTATAAGCTCTTAAAATAGGAAACGGAACTGTAAATCAACAACACGCTAACCCTAGACTAGAAAATTGGCTATCATAACTAGAGTCACAGTGGTTTAGACTGTAGATGCTTTGGACAAATCTATCTCAGAAGAAGAGGATGAAAAAGAAGCAAGAACCAAATGGAAATCTGGCATGCCTTTGGCCACTCAAGGAAAAAGGAAAGGTATGGTATGGGGGGGGGGGGAGTCTGCTTTCACTCTTAATTGTTGGGAGGAGGTAATTTTTTTTTAAAAGCCTTCTCCATCTACCCACCCCCACAAAAAAAATCCCTAATCCAAGTTAAAAATTAAACAGGGAAGATGGCAAGAAGGGCTGGGGAAACATCCAGAAAATGCAGACCAGGGAATAGGGGTACAAAGGTAATCAAATACTTATAAAATATTTATCTGATTAAATCAGATATAGGTATTAATATGAAATGAAAATTATCCTTGAACTTTTAATTTTTCCAACCTAAAAATAATGAAATATTTCAATACCCTTGTCTGAGAATAACAAAGAGCAAAGACTCGAGTTCACACCCCATCTGTGATTAATTAGCTGTGTGAGCTTGAGAAAATGACTCCCTCTCTGAGTCTGTTTCCTCTAAAAGATTGGGAGAATCATACTTGCACTACCCACCTCATGGAAGAAAAGAGCTTTATAAACTTGGAATACTACATAAATGTAAGTTCTTACTATTATAAATTAGCCAAACTCTTTCCCTTAGGAAGTAATGCTATCTCAGCCCTGGCTGCCATCCTTAGCTGCATTTTTACCTTGAGTTAAGGGATTTTTCATAGCCTATAAGAGCTCTATGAATTACAGATTCACAGAACTAATAACAATTTATTATTAATGTTATTTATATGACATAAATAAATATATAAATTATAATTAATACATTAACATAATTTATTATTAATGAGTGGATTTCTTCAAAATCACCTCTATGATTTAGGCAATACAGGAATTGCTGAACCCATTTTAGAGATGAGAAATCAGAGTTAGAAAGGGAAGATCCCTTACATTAGATTACACAACTGAGCCATGGCTTTCTACTTAGTAAGAAAAATATCTTCAAATCCCTCCTGATGCATTGACCATAATTATAATCCTAATTATGTTTATAATGACTAAAGCCTTATTCTTTAAGAAAGCTTAGAATAATCACTAAAGGGCAAGTGTTCAGATCTAACAAGAGTTTAGTTTGGTTTCAGAAGAGACACTTTATTTGCCAAGCTAAAATGTCTGTTTATTTAATTTAGACACCTCCAATTTTATCTTACTGAAATTTTATCTTACTGAAAATCTGCAACACTGTGTCTCTAAATGTAGATAAATAAAGATTTTTTTAATTAGATCTCAATTCTAAGACCGTGCTTATCACAAATACTTTGCTGTGGATTAATCAGAGTAATCAGCCTTGTTATAAAAAATGAAGCATTGCCTCAAGCCCAAGTACAACTTTTTGTTTAAGGGCTAAGCAATTGGTGATTTATTTTTTTGCAGATAATATTTTTGGTGGGTTGTGGACTATTTGGTTTTTGATGAGGGAAGTCCTAAAATTATAGCTTTTTCATATTAAAAAAAAAAAAGAATTGTTTACCAGAGGGATTATGAAACTGGCATTAGTAGTTTATTCTTTGACAATGCTACTTGTTCTAATATTTTGATTTGTAGGTGCTGGTCTTTTTAAGGAGATGAACTTCCTTTCAATCAGGTTTTTCTCCTTCTTGTACGATCCTCAAGTGCTAACATTATGCAACATAACCATCAATAAAAAGAACTGTAATTTGATTGGTGGATCTCCAATGTAAAGTAAAAAATTATTTTTGTAAAGATCACTTCTCACATTAAACTAAAAATAATTTCTTTATGCTCAAAATATCTAAATATCCCAGATTTTGAAAATCAAGGCTATTTAAAAAATATCACAAGTGCCTTTAAAATATTTTTCTTTCTTGCAGTTATATTTATGTATATATAAAAACATATATTGAAAGAAAGAAAAAGATGAGAGAGATCCTTATTTATCTATTTCTTAAGACAAGCAAGATATATACCAGAATGATATATATATAGATATATATAAATAAATAATTTTTATCACAAAAATATAGATTTTCATGAAAGTCATATGTAAAGAAGGAGTTGAAATTTTATCATGTGAGCAACTCCTGGGGTAGAGGTAGGACTCTCTTCTCAAACAACCCAGACCATTTGTAATATAGTAGATCATTCCCAAGTGAGTTTATTTGAGGCATGTGTATTACTTAAACATGGTCAAATTATATCTCTAAGATAGTCAAAACCTAACAAAATAGAAATATAAATTCATGAAAAATGTAGTATTAGAAGAAAGTTTCCTTCTTTAAAATGTAAAGTTTTTCAAGCTGTACACGCAAAAACAAAAATGAACACAAAGTTCATTTTTAGTCAATTCTTTTTAGTCACAAGGAATTTCTAAAAATTATTTTTCTTACCTAATAGAATATTAAAGAAGGAATATAAAATATTATACAACATAATACTCCATTCTCTAACAATATATGTAGCCTAAGGAATGTGTCCTAATAAAAATATGGAAAAATCAAAAGATGTTATTTTGATATTTGGAACAGGTGGACCTTAAAAAAAGGTTCCTAATTATTCTTACACTGTTGAAATTATTTTAATTTTGCATCTCAGCAGATACATTTGTATGCTAGAAACAGGTGTTCATCAAAAAGACGGCAATAAAGAGATACCACTGTCAGCCGTCAGGGCTTGGAACCTAGCCTGCATGGTGTGATGACAGATAAATTAGAAAAACCCTGCTAAACATTTCTACTCTTCAGAAGGAGATTACACCTTTTTAAAAAGGCAAAACATGTGGTTCAATTGCTTATTGTCTTGGCATGTGGTTATGATGAAAGACGGAGTCTTAAACATCAATAGAGCTAAACTAACATCCCAGATGGGCTTCAGAAGAGGGGAATCCTACAGAATTCCACCTGCACGAAAGGCAGCTTGGAAAAAATGAAAGGAACGCTTTCCTTTCCCCACCCCCATTCAAGTTGTTTCTTTCTATTAAATGGGCTTTTAATGAATAACACATGGTTAGACAAACTAAGATAGAAAAGCCTTTATTAACATTTATTTCCTGAGATGGCAAAGCTCATAAACAGGGAAGCAGCAGCCTCTATCTGCACTTTTGTAGCCACGGATACATCAGGTAGCAATTGGGAGGTCCAAGGTGCAATGTTCCCTGCTTGGTGGTGCCAAGAGAACTGCCCTACATGGGAGCCAGGATAACTTGGTGATGGGACCAGATCCACCACACTATTGCAGGCTGAAATATGGAAAGCCAGGTCTTAGTTTCCTCTTCTATAACGTGAGAGTATTCTCAAAAATGACATTTTCATATTGCCAACTGCCTACTGAGCATCATCCCAAACCTAATATCACACAGACATCTTAAATCCAATGTGTTCAAAACTGAACTCATATTTTCCCCAAACCCTTCCATCTCTGGACTTGCCTATTACTGTCAAGGGTGCCAGCATCCTCCCAGTCACTAGCCTCACAGCCCAGGTATCATCCTCAATGCTTCTCTCTCTCTCTCTCTCTCTCTCTCTCTCTCCTCTCTCTCTCTCTCTCTCTCTCTCTCTCTCTCTCTCTCTCTCTCTCTCTCTCTCTCTCTCTCCATCTCTCTGTCTGTCTCTCTCTGTCTCTGTCTCTGTCTGTCTCTCTCTGTCTCTGTCTGTCTCTCTGTCTCTCTCTCTCTCATACCTCATAGGCAAGTCTTGCCAATTCTGTCTTCACAATATCTGTAATATATATCCTCCCTTTTCTACTTTGACATAACCATAAGCCATCCTTTTCTTGTGCCTTAACTATTGAAATGAACTGCTAGTTGGTCTTCATTCCTCAAGACTTTCCTCATTATAGCCCATTTTCTACTCAGTTGTCAAAGTGATATTTTAAAAATATAGAGCTGGCCATGTCACCCTCCTACCCAATAAACACCAGTGGCTTCCTATTTCCTCCAGGATCAAAGAAAAAATCTTCTTTTTAATTTTTAAAGTCTTTCACAACTTGGCATCTTTAGTCTTCTTAGACTTTATTCCTTTCCACATATAATTTGATCTAGTGCTACTGGTCTCATTACTGTTCCTCACATACCTCATTTCAGCTACCAACTCAATACCTTTTCATTGTTAGTCCCAAGGCCAGAATATTCTCTCTCTCTCTCTCTCTCTCTCTCTCTCTCTCTCTCTCTCTCTCTCTCTCTCTCTCTCTCTCTCTCTCTCTCTCTGTCTCTCTCTCTGTCTGTCTCTCTCTCTTTGTCTCTCTCTGTCTCTCTGTCTCTGTCTCTCTCTCTCTTTCTCTCTCAATCTCTCTTCTGGCTTCTTTGACTTCATTCAAATATCAGCTATAATTCGACTTAGTGCAAGATTTTCAAAATACTTTTTAATGCTTACTGCTTTCTCTTGGATTTACATCCAGTTTACCCAGTAGGATAGATAGATGGATAGATAGATAGATAGATAGATAGATAGATAGATAGATAGATAGATAGATAGATATACTGATAGATTGATAGACAGATGGATGGACAGATAAATGGAGAGATAGATGGACAGATAGATGGATGGAAGGATGGATAGACAGGCAGACAAGATAGATGATAGATAAATAGATAGATAGATAGATAGATAGATAGATAGATAGATAGATAGATAGATAGATAGCTGGATGGATGGATGATGGATGGCTGGATGGACAGATGGATAGATCACACAGTTGTTTGTATGTTATCTTTCCCATTAGAATTTGAACTTTATATAATTTCTTGGACTACTTGAGGGCATGAACTGGTTTGTTTTAGTTTTTTTTTTTTTGCCTATCTTTGTATCACCATGGCTTAGCACAATGCCAGGCACACAGTGTTTAATAAATGCTTGTTGGCTTGACTTGACAAGATCTCTGCCAGTCTATTATTTTGCTTCGTCTTTCTGGGAATAAGTGTACTGTTTATACAATAGCAACATGTTTCTATAGAGTTTCATAGTTTATAGAACTCTTTTCTCAAAATAATTCTATGGGATGGTGTGAATTTCAAAACTACTCCACCCTATTCAGACCATTCTTTAGAAGATGGGATTTAGCTATTTCCTGATCAATAACAATAGAGATACTTGGAATAACAGAATCAGGTCTTGGAAACTACAATCTCCACCCTACTCAGTGTAACAAGATTAGGAAGGGCTGCAGCAAACTCAAGATTTAATTATTTGAGAATATGGCCTTCAACAGACATGTACAAAAAAGGACAGGCCTCTGGGTTGGTCCTAGGTCAAGCTTGAGCCACCATTGGCACATGTGAGACGCAGGAAGTGGGGTAGAGAACAGCCCTGGCGTTCTTGGGACTCCCTGTGAGGAGGGGAGAGTCAGTTGGAGGCTGGTGCTTGGAGTTGGAGGAGCCCCACAGACTGCTTTCCTTCAGATTGGTCACATGAGTGATAAGGACTGATCCCTTTCCTTGACTTGGCTATCCAGGGCCTTAAAGCCTACCTTGGCTCAGCCTGAGCCAGAGTGGGTATTTAAACTTCTTTCCTTCTCTCCCTTATCCTTCTCTCTCTCCCCCCCTCTGATACTTTCTTCCTCCTGTTTGTAATTAAAACATCATAAAAAATTTGGCAGCTGACTTGAGTGTTTCATTTAGGAAATACATGAGTGAATTCCTTGGCGACCTTAAATTAATATATATCAGTCTTTTTAAAGTGATTTCAATATCACAATGGGCAATGAAAATATCATCATTCCTAGTAAATTAAGGCTCTGGGATATTGAATGGCATGTCCACAGTCTCATAGCTAATAAGGACCAGAGGCAGAAGACTCATGTCTCCTGACTCCAAGTCTAACATTGATCCTACCATACAAAAATACATCTGATTTTGAGATGAAATACAGTTGAGACACATGACAGATGGAGAAGTCAAATGGCATTTAGATGCCACTAAGAGACAATCATTAATTTTTGAAAACTATGGGAATAGCATGCAAGATGCCCAAGAATCTATCATTTAATAAACTGGTCTTCACTCACTGTTGACTCCATAAATTTTTATTGGCCACCTATTATATGTTTGGCTTTTATAATGATAATTCAAGGGAGACTTGAAAGAAATTGAAATCTAGTTGGTGAAATAAAACAAGATAATCACAGGAAATATTTAAATAACAGTATTTAAAAGTTTAGCCCAGAGGAGACTGAGAAAACTTGTGAAGGTTATGTTGATGTATTTTAAGGATTATTATATGGGAAATGGCTTAGACTTGTTCTACTTGACCACAAAGGATAAAAGTAGGAACATTGTTTGGAAGTTACAAAGAACAGGTTTTAAATTTGATGTCATGAAAAACTTGCTAACAATTAGAATAGTCCAAACAAATAAGCAAGAAAGCAATCAAATAAAAACACAGAATGGGTTGTCTCAGGAGATAGTGAGTTTTTTCCTCACACAAGATCTTGAAGCACAAACAATAGGACCACTTTTTAATTAATTTTTAAATCAATAAAAAATATACTTTCCCTGCCACTATACCCAAATTTAAAAGGTAGCGGGAAAACTCTGTTACAAACATATATAGTCAAAAACAACAAATTTCGATGTTGGTCATGCTAAAAAAAAAAAAAGAGGAGTGTGTGTGTGCATGTGCATGCATGTACACACAAGCTTTATTTTGACTTCTAGATTTTAGGTAAGTAGAATTTAGTCATTAGTCCTCTAGAATCATGTTAATCATTAAGTTGACCAAAATTTCAAAATCTTTAAGAGTTGTCTGTCTTTACAATATTACTGTCATAAAACTGTTTTTTATGTTTTTGCTCACTTCACTTTGCATCAATTCTTATGTCTTCCCAGGTTTCTCTGAAATCATTCCCTTCCTCATTTCTTGTTTATAGGAAAATAGTATTTCATTTCATTTATATATCATAGCCATAAACATATTCCACAATAGATGAGTAACAATCCCCTTCCCATTTCCAATTCTCAGTCACCACAAAAAGAACCATAAACAATTTTTGCACATACTGAGAGCCTGTTTTGCTTAGACTTGTATGTCCCTTAAGATACCTTCCTTTTAATTGCCTTTTTTCCTTTTCCCTTTTCTCCTTTATTTCCTTGTTGAATGAAATGTATTTGTCAACCCATCTTTGTGTATATATTCTTTCTTCCTTCGACAAGTTCAGATGAGAATCAAGTTCAAATGTTAGCTGGTTTCCTTACTCTTTTCTTTTTGTTTGTACAGATGACTTTTTTACACTCTCTGATTACATGAGATAATTTTCTTTAGCCATCATCTTATTATTCCTCTTATTATTCCTCTCTTATTCCTCTAATATATTTTTCTTCCTATTCTTTCAATTATTCTTTTAAGATCATAATGACAAAATAGAACCATTTCCAGGGTTTCTGTCTAAATAGACTCCCTCTATGACCAGCAATAGTGATAGAGTTCATAAAGGACATATGTATCATCTCCCCACATTAGAATACATGTAGTTTCTCTTTCTTTAGTCTCTTATGGCGGTTTGTTCTAATTTTTGTTTTATATATTTTATAATCATATTTATAATATTATTATAATAAATAATAAATATGCAATCTATATTTGTATTTTTATATTTTGTTTGATCCCTGTATTTATACTTCAAAATTTCTGTGCAGCACTGGTCTTTTCATGAAGAATTCTTGTGAGTCTTTAGTTTCATCAAAGATTAATATTTTCCTCCAGATAATCATACTCAGTTTTACTAGATAAGTTATTCTCAGTTATAAAACTATAAACCTTTTGCCTTCTGGAATGGCTTTCCAAGTTCTCTGCTTCTTTATAATAGAGTTGTTGAATTGTGTGCAAACCTAAGTCTTTTAAGTATTTGAATTTTTTTTCTTTTTAGCTGCTTGCAGCATTTTTTCCTTTGACTTGGAAACTGTGTTTTGACTATAATGTTAATGAAAAACATTATAGCCAAAATACAGAATTTTCATTTGGGGGTTTCTTTCATGAAATAACTGGTGAAGTCCTTCCATTACTACCTTGGCCCTTTGATTTAAGAGATCTGGGCAGTTTTATTTTAAGATTTATTGAATATATATTGTCTAGGTTCTTTTTTGGTTACAACTTTTAAATAGTCCAATGATTCTTAGCTTATTTCTTTTTTATTTGTTTTATAGGTCAATTGGGTTTATTTTGTCTTCTATGAAATACTTTACATTTTCTTCTATGTTTTGAGCCTTTTGATTTTGTTTCAATATTTGTCTCATGGAGTTATTGGTTTCTATTTGTTATATTCTAATTTTCAGGAGTGTGTGCTGCCTGGAAAGGTTTCATGCCTCTTGTGCCAAATTGCTCATTCTCTTTCTAATTCTGTTCCATAGCTTTTTTTAACCTTTTTTCTGCTAGAACTCTTATTTCATTGATAAAGTACATTTTAACTCTCTTATATCATATTCTCCAAGAATTCTAGTTGAACTTCTACCCAAGATAAGTTATTTTTTTAAATTCGAGACTATACTTGTAGATTTTTTTGAATTCATTCTCTTCTTCTTGGTTTGTGAGTTTAGATCTGAGAAAAATGTAATTTCAAAAGAGTCCCCCCAAAAAAGAATTTGAGGAGTGCTGCAATGAAGAGCCAGGTCCTTTTTAAAGGGAGAAGATAAAGGAAAGGAGTTGCCTCCAAGCAAGAGCAAAGATGGACAATCCAAAGGGCAAAGCAAGTAGCATTCTGAGATTGAAGACAATACCAGTGTGGTTGGATGAGTATGCCTCAGTTGTGTAATAGGAAACAAAACAGGAAAGGCAGAGTAAAGGCAGATTGCAGAGAGCTGCCATGCCACGCTCAGGACTCTGGACCTTTTCAGGAGGCATGGAAGATTTCTGGGTGGCATGGCATAATTTACTTTGGAGAATATGCCATAATCCCATCCCTGAGAAGAAAAGACATCCTTGGAAGCCCAAGAAAGTACAACCTTTACACATTGTTAGGGGAATATTTCAGAAGGGACAAATGTACAACCCAAAATGGTCTTCACCCTGTAAAGCAGCAATCATCCCAATGAATCCCTTTGCAGGTCAACAAGTCTGCTTTTATCCAGAATCATTTCATCAGTCTCACATCACTCCATCCTGGCCCCAGCGTCTACACTGTCATCTTTTCCTAGTTCAGAACTAAGGAAATTAGACCCTGTTTGCTAGTGTTACTTATTAATTCCTAAACAATAGAAAGTGGTTGTTTTGGAAAGCTGACTGCGTTATGGTGCACAAGTACTGTGTTAGAGGAACCAATTTCTCGAGGACGAGTAGACCAGCTAATCAGCAAAGCCATGTTAATAAAAAACTACAAAGGGTCCCCACATAACTAATTTGCAAAAGACTGCTCGACCGGCAAATTTGATGATAAGATACACTGGTCTGAGGGTGTTCAGCAAATAGCTTATGATTGGCAAAATAAACAAACACAATACCAATCAATTCCAACCAAAATATTCCTATCTAAGGTGATGACTGGAGAGATTGAAAGTTATCCATTGAGAACTAATCAAGCAATAGACCCTCACGCTGCCTGCTCTTATGATGCAGGTGGCTAGGACCCAAATAAGCAGCCCTCCTCTGCTTTGTCATTGCTCACAGGCAGAAGTAACCAAGAATAAACTTCATCTCCTATTCCTCTTTTTTAAAAAAGCAACATGTGTTCTATACACATGGATTCTCAGGTTACAACACTGAAAATTATCCTTTCATTCTACAGACTTTGGAAAACTTTCCCAAAGGTACAGTTCCCAAAATTTTCATGGTTCCTTAACTATTTCGTGTTTGGTTTCCTTTTGACTCCCCCACTAGTATTCTACTTTAATAAGTCATTGTTATAACAAGAGGACTCTGGCCTCTTGAAGGCAATGGTAAAGGACTGCAAGTTGAGACGGCTTCTGGGACAGTCCCAGTGAAAGATTGTGTGTCTGTCATTCAAGGACCAGGCTAACTCAGCTAAGTTTTGAGAATCACTTAATTTAACCTGATTATGATTCTAAAAATAAGAATATAATAATAAGAGCTATCATCTATAATATTTTAAGGTTCACAAAGTAATTCCTATATAATATTCTCCTTA
This sequence comes from Monodelphis domestica, assembly GCF_027887165.1. Classification (NCBI taxonomy): domain Eukaryota; kingdom Metazoa; phylum Chordata; class Mammalia; order Didelphimorphia; family Didelphidae; genus Monodelphis; species Monodelphis domestica. The sequence goes on along the minus strand of NC_077234.1, from coordinate 43,747,078 downwards.
AATCACTGCCTCTCATGAGATAAGTACCACAAATATTATCACCCCCATTTTGTACAAAAGAATCAGCTCAGGGATGTTAATAACTTGATCACAATAACATATCTAATAATTCAACAAAGATGGGATTCTAAGTCATCCTTCTTGACTCCAATTACAGCCATCTTGCCTTTATGTCACAGAAACTCATAAAGATTTGCCACTGAGTCATGGAAGGGGTTGCTGTCAAATCAAGGGAGGAAGAATTCGTACCAGGGATTAGGATCTAGTCTGCAATTTATAATCTCAGAGATTTTCCCTGGGGGACCCGAGTGATTAAACAACTGCCTTTGGTCACAGAGTTAATAGATGTTAGAGCCAGAATTTAAACCCAGATTTTCCTGAATGTAAGCCCAGCTCTCTATCCACTACATATTTGCTCTCTAATTACCACCATGTCTTTTTCTTACATCGATTTGAAATCTGTCTCTCTGAAGCTTCCATCCATCTCTTCCAGTGCTGACCTTTGAAACCAAGCAAAATAAGTCTAATCCTTCTTCCACAAGATAGCCCTTAATAGACTTGTAGGTAGTTACCATTTTGTTCCTAAGACCATAATCACTTGACTACATATTCTCTTGGTGATTTCATCCACTTTCAAATGCTCAATTGAAGTTTCTACATACATGACTCCCAAATATCCATGTCAAGTCCTAATGTCTCTGCTGAACTCCATTCTCACATTGCTGACCAGCCCACTAGAAAAGGAGTCAAAAAATGATGGCCTTGACCTACTAATGGGTCAAATTGGGTCCAGCAAGCTAAGAATTTTTTTTATAATTTAAAATGGTTTTAGTACATTTAAAAGTTTCAAAACAATTGGGCCAGATTTGGCCCTCATGCTGTAGTTTGCTGACCCCTGATCTAACCTAGATACCTCCACCAGAATGTCCATTGATGCATCAAAATCAAAATGTCCAAAATAAAACTCATTATCTTCTCCTTTAAATCTAGCCTGGTCCAAACACCCCTATTGCAACTGATGTTGTGATTCCAATAACTGAAAGGATGATGATGCCTTCAGAGCTCCTCTTGAAGTCTCAGTGTCCCTCAAACCCAATATACAATTAGTTCAACAGAGGGAATCTAGGTTTATTTTAATTAACATGTTTTTGTTGACTTTTTAGTCTGTTCTTCTGCAAAAGAGAATCTCATCTAACACAAGTTGTTGATTCTCTACCTCTATAGCATATTCCCTAGCTATCCCCTTTGTTCCATTCAGATGCCTACTATGCTTTTGGAGATTCTTAATACATTTTGCCTAGACTGTTGAAATAGCCTCCTAAATGGCTTCCCTCTATCTGGTCTCTCTCCTTGTCAATCCATCCTCCACACATCTGCCAAAATCATCTTCCAAAGTACATTACTTTACAGCTCAAAATTCCCCCCATCTCCATGTCTCTCTGCATATACAGTCCCTTGTGCTTAAAATGTATCCCATCTTCATTTCACATTTAGAAATCTGAGTTTCTTTCCAGGGGCCAGGGGCATTTCGTGTGCCATCTTCAATGAGGATCTTTTCCTTACTCCCTTAGTTATTCATGATTTCTCCTTCAAATCAATTTATATTTCTTCATCATGTGCATGTCGTATCCCCAAGAACATGTTGTCTCTGTATCCCCGGTGCATGGCTTATTGTAGGAACTTGATAACAGTTTTGTGAATTGGGCTGGATTGGATTTAAATGACCATGAATTGATGTTAGCTTCTTCATTTTTCTTCCCGGCTAAAATCATTCTATCTTGAAGACTGTTGAAAATCCTTAAGACCTAGTGCCTTTGCTCTCTTTCAAGTATACTGACTTACTACAACCAGATGAAGTCCTAACTTTAAACACTAATGGAAAGTGAATTCCAAAGGGAGAAATAATTCCTGTAAAGTTAACTTAATAGGCACCAACTCTGTGCAAGGCACTGTGCCAGGAACCAGAGATACAAAGAAAAGAAATATTTCTTGCTCTCAAGAAGCTTGCATTCTTTTAGATAGCTACACCATATACATAGATAAGCAAATACTTTTCGTGAAAGTACTTTATATGGTCTTCAAAAATGTCCAAAGCAAGCCTAAGAAAGTTTTGTTATCTCCTAGAATAAAGCCCATTTATATGAACTTATCTGGCTTGCTGCTCACACAGTACCTTATCCGTTCTCTTTGAAAATAGATGATGATAACTTTGGAAAACTCTTCAAAATCTCTAACTCAGATATAAAACCATTAAGCTTGCCATGTGTTTCTCAGCATTTACTTTGCCATTACTGTATAGCTAATCACAAGAAAAGCTCCTTCTGTTTAAACAAGAGCTGTTTGCCACTGTTCTCTTACTTTCCACCCACTTGATCCTAGATCAAGGTCATCCTGCTAAATGTGTTTGTGACATGACAATCACTTCCTTTTCATGGTCACAAACCATAATGTCCTAAACTTAGGAATATGATTTTATTGCAAAAGCTGCTAGAAAGAGAATTCTGACTCAAACACAAATGCCTATAATAATAGTGAAGGAAAAACAGGAAATTACGGGCAAAGTAAATTGCTTTTTGTATAAATACTATTTTTTCCCAAGGTCTTCTCAATGTAAAAGCCCCACTTTTAAATCACCCAAGTCCCTTTACCCTCTCTTTTTTTTTAATTCTTTTTTGCCTTTTCAAGGCTTCACCTGCTCCCTCATTAATAGACAAAGTTGGAAGAGAAACTAAATTAACCCTTTTCCCCAATGGCCTTAGCATTCCTACTCTCCACCAGTTACGCACCAAGCTGTGGAGGGCAAAGGAGCTGAGATAGATAGAATGAAGAATAAGAAAAGAGAGAGACACCCAGGAAAAATGCATACATTAGTCATTGTTACTTAGCTTTGTTTCTTCATATAAGGGAAAAAAAGAGAACCTGGTGATATTTAGCCTCAGAAAAAAAGAGTGAGAGAGATCATGAAACAGAAAAGCTAACTGCTTTCAAGTATTGGAAGGATTGTCAGGGAGAAAAGGGATTAGATATCTTCCCCCACACCACTGGCATTAGATTTTGTCTCAATGTAAAAATGACTTTTCTAATTATTAAAACTATCCCAATGGTTTGCCTGATAAAGTAGAGAGTTCCTCGTCATCAGAGGAATTTAAGTAGAGATTTGAAGAAAACCACTACTACTATCTCACCTTCCCCACCCCCTTCCTCTGAGGTTGAACTCAATTATTTCTAAAATTATTACTAATGCTACGTTTCTAAGTTTCTATTACCTATGCCCATAAGTCTTATAACAGCAGAACTGAAAATGTGTATAGGAGATAGGGAACTGGAATAAAATTCTTTCCTCCTTCCTGTTCTTATGCAGTTCTCAGATTATTTGACAAATGACCCAAATGGAAAATTTCAGAGACCATAGAGATTATCTGACCCAAATTCCCCATTTTATAGGTGAGGAACCTGAGATACACAAGAGAATGAGGAATAAAGAGCCCTTTTTTATAATTTTGTGCAAAATTCAAAAGTGAACTAGATATAGTGAGCTCAACTATAAAATAAAACAACATCAGCATATATGAGATTTTGGACAGATGAAAGGGGCAGAAGTGCTCAAAGTGGGAATGAGATTCATCAAGGAAGGCTTCCTGGAGAAGGTGAATCAAAAAGCAACTAAGGAACATGAATTAATGGAGAATGGACAAAGCATTCAGAGTGGAGGAGATGATATGAAAAAAGTACAAAAATGATGATTAGCAAGAAAGGGGCAAAGCAGAATAGCTTGGCTAGAGTGGAGAGGGTGAGCTGGGGAGCATAAAGGATGAGTTTTAAAGAGAATACATCATTCAATTGTAGGTTATACTTTTTCTTCTATTCTGTTCAGAAAAATATAATTAGGAATTTTTATGGTGGAAACAAGAACCACAGAGGAGTTCAGGGAAAGAAGCATGAAGGAATCATTATTTGAGAAGACAGAGGAAGGGAGAAGGTCATCCCAGCCCACTATCTAGTAGTTTCCTATTTAAATGAAAGCAAGTAGGGGCAATGGTCTACCATGTCTATGTTTCTGCAAGATTACAAATGCTCTTGAGAACCTTAAAGACGTCTTAAATTTCTTAATGTCTTAAAATTCTACATCATGGAGAAAAGCTTCCTTTATCCCACCTGACTCATATCTCTGGCTGTTTAACTTTCGGATTCACTGCCAGAAATTTTCCCAGTGACCAAAAAGTATTCCATCATTTGCCATATCAGTGTGCATTTCCCTGTATTCCTGAGGGCAAGGGACCAGACAGAATTTCCATTCCATTTTGTGCCTCTTTCTCCCTCCCCACAACCAGCATATACAAATACTCCATGGTGGTCTAAAAACTCAGAAGATGCTAATTATCTAACCCTTGATTTACAGAGAAACTCAAAGTAATTGGAGACATTCTGTAAGCTGTGGAATAGAAGGCTATCCTTTCCTCCCCATCACTGCCTTATCTTCACTTCTCTACATTTATGGACAGCATCACCCCTGCTCTATCCACCTCTAGGAAAATGTCAATCCTTGAAATCTTGTCATTTTTGTTTCTGTATTCCAATTAGGAGTATAATGCCAGGCACAAAGTAAGCCTTTAAAAATGTTTGAATTGAGTTTTGTAAATCAATTCTCTGAGCCAATTCTCGATTTTCTGATACTCTAGAAAGAATATGTAGTTATCCTTTCTTTTCCTCCATGCAGAAGACTGCTATTCTTTTTCCTTAGTGCTTAGCAGCTTCATCCAAATATCACTATTAAATGACAAAACTAAAACCACATTTCAAATTCTTGTTCTATCAATTTCCCTGGGGAGGAAATGTAAGAAATGCTTAAAAATTTTTCACTTCATATCAAATAGCTACAGGCATCCATATTCCTTGCCATGCCAAGGGACAAGTAGCTTAGTATATTGCTTTCTCCTTCCCTTTTTTAATAAAGAAAGGAACAATCTCCTTGGGGAAATGATGGGTTCCTTTTCAACCCTGAAACAGCCAGGGGCCCATGACTTATCTGCCATGCTTGTCTACTCAAGTCTATGCCAAGTGTTGGTATTGGCTAACAACTTAGACATGCTGGCAGCTGAGGAAAAAATACTTCTAATGCTTCTTGGAACCCAAGTTACCATAGACTGAAATTGAGTGCAAGCAGGCACACACTGTAAAATCCACTTACAAGCAAGAGCTATTTATGCAAGGATTTACTAGGGATGGTAACTAGTCGCCAGAGCCAGATAACAAGGCTTTACCTGAATTTCATTTCCAAAAGCTCATCAGGTTTTCCACTAATATATTTCAGCTGATTAAGGCCTGGTTGGGAGATGACACACAAATTTAATCCAAAGTTCTAGCAAAAAGAAATTTGTCATGGTGTTAGGTTTCCAGAAAATAAGTGGGCTGGTATGAAATGAAGACATTAAAACAGAAGAGTATTTTTTAAATTCCTGATCATGTTTGGGAATTGCAGACAAGGAAAAACATATGCCTATGATATAAGAATGTGTGTATAGTATGTGTAATGTATATTCAGCCCATTTTTAAAAGAGGATATAACAGAGCTTCAAAACAGCCTTTTCATTACAGATCAGTTATAATATAATAATACAAACGACACCCTCTCAGAGGCCAACAGCCAGCAAAAACATATTTCCATTTTAACGCCTTCAGATGATCAAAGCATCCGCTTAATATAATCAGCTCAAATCCATTTACCAGCGGGCCGACCACTGTGCCCAGGGACTGTTTTCCTTTCCAGCCCTATCTATTCTGGAACAGGTGCTCTAATGGTAAATTAATTAGCGTGTGGAGATGCACCTTGTTCTCCATCTCCCCAGGCCTCTTGTGGGTCAGGGCCTTGCAGAAAATGCCATCTGGGCAGAGTTTCCCCTAGAGGAACAATCAAAGCCTGCAGACTGCAGACGACAGAGGAAGGTTCATGGGACAATTAACCTTATTAGTCCTCATTTTCTGAGTATATAGTGTGTCAACACGTTAGCTCCATAAATAACGTGCTTCATAAACCCAGCCAAGGAAATGGCTTTTATGCCTTGTTAAAACTCTCAAAACCCACTGGAAATAAAAGAGAAAAAGACTTAGATGATTCAGATGAAATGAGAGGAACTCATTTAATTATCATTCTGGAGTATCAAAACAAGGGGTTGGTGGACAAGAGCATAATGATACAAGATGCAGATTTAAAAATCTGTCTTAGAAATGGATGACCCTATGGTCTATTGGATGCAGCGAGAATTAGAAGACAATTTCTCTACAGGTTTTCCTAACATTTCTCGCCCAGGCTTAATGCCTCTTATAGATATATCTCAGAATTATCTGGACTACTTAATTTAAGAAAATGGAGTTCTTTTGCATTTTTTATTTCTGGTTTCTTCCCAGTCTCAGTTCAACATTTTCTTGGGAATCCAAATGAAAATCTATCAAGGCTATTAGCAGCCCTAGACTATCACAGATGCAATATATACTTAAGGCTACATTTTTTTTTCATCAAAATAGGCTTAATTAAACACTTCACAAATAACTTTGCAACCTGAAACAAACATGCCCACCATTTAAATTGTTCTTGAAGGATTTGGGCAAGTGTTTTTTGAGAGACAGCAGGGTCAGCTTGTTTTCAGATGAATTTCCTAAAAGAGAATTTCTCTTTGGCTTGATTATTATGAGAGCTACATGGTAGAGGAGATGACATGATATGGCGAGAGTCAAGAAGACTTCTCTTTCAAGTCCCTTGTCTGACAAGTACTGGCTGTACAATCATGGGCTCATCTTTTAGCCTCTCGTAGGGCCTTGGAAAGTCTAAACTTCTTGAAGTTAGAGATGAGTTATTGGCATCTACAGAAGGAGTTTCCAAGTTAGGTAGTTTGTTATGTGAATAAATTCTCATCACAAGTCCATACAGTATACAAATATATATGTAGTATACATAATATACACATGCATATACATATATAGTATATCTATAATGCATATATGTACAATATATTTTATATATATTCATATATTTTGTGTTATACATATCACACACATATATAGCGACTATGAATTTTTCATTCATTAGGAATAAAGTACCTTCTGAGCCACTTCAGTTATCCAGTTCAAAATTTAGATTTTCAACCTGTGAAAATGTTCTTTCAACTGCTGCCTCTCCCTCTTTTGCAGCATCCATAGACAGTTCCAGTGGGGACTCCAGAATCACCACTGGGTTAATGATGTGTTTGGATGATCACTGACAACACGAACAGCTTTGTCTTTTCCCATTACAGTCTGTGTTGATTCACGTGTGAGTTGAAAATATTTGCAAACTGTAACTGTTTGACATTAAGAGCTGGGAACTCATCTAATTCTGCCCAAAGCTTGTTGAGTTAGAAGCATTGGTGTAATGGTTTACTTCTTGAAAGAACATTATTATGGAAGAGAAAATATATATTGGAACCAATGCTGCCATTTTTACTCATCATAAAGTCCCATGGACCCAACTTTGGGGACATGATTTTAAAACATACTAGTATAAAAAATGTTAGCTTTTATTGTCATTGCTGGTGGAGACAGAATTATCCAATTAGAGATGGAAGAGATACTAGAGTTCATCTAGTCCCATTCCTTCATTTTAAAGAGAAGGAAATAGAATCCGCCCACATTCACACGGCAGTGAAGTGAGAAAACTGAGATTCAACCCTAGGATTTTTTACTCCAAATTCAGCCTCCCCTTATCTGTCCTAGATTCTTCTTTCTGCTCCATGAAATCCTTTCTCATCTAGCTTATAGTTCACATTCAGAATGTCTTCTGAATATCAGGATTTCCTTCTGCCTTTTTAGTGACTTCTTCTCCTTTATTCCCTTGCCTGAAATCATTCTTCTACCCTTAAAAACCCTTCTTTAGGGGCAACTAGGTGGATCAGAGGATTGAGGGCCAGGCCTAGAGATTGGAGGTCTTAGATTCAAATCTGACCCTTAGTATTGATTCCAAGATGAAAGGTAAGGGTTATTAAAAAACAACAATCCTTACTTCATTCTCCATAACCAGGAGAGAAATATTTTTCAAGCCCCTTTGCCTTTTTTTTCTGAAGTAATACCAGACAACATCTGAAGCAGAGATAACAGGAACTTGGTCATGGCAACAGTACAAATAATGCACATCTGACACACATCACACAAAATCTTTCCTATTTATGTATCTCTGAGTAGAAGAGAGAGGATCAGTAAGTTGGCAAGCATTATTTAAGCACTTACTTGTCAAGTAACTCAACTAGTACTTATTAAACACTGCTATATGCCAGGCACTAAATTAAAGCCTGGGAAAGCAAAGAAAGGCAAAAAACAGTCCCTGCTCTCACAGTGTTCACAGTCTAAGGGGGTTAGGTAACATTCAAACAACTATGTGCCAGCAAAAATTATTCAGGATAAATTGGACATAGTCTAGAGGGAAGGCACTAAAGATTAAAGAGGACAGGGAAAGATTTCAGCTAAGATGAGAAGGAAGTCATGGAAACCAGAAGATGGAAATAAGAAGGGAGAGTGCTCCAGACAGAAGGGGAGCCTGTGAAAACAGGCAGGAGATGGAAAGTTATGGATTAGGAACATCAAGGATCTCAGAGTATATGGAAGGGGAAAAGATGAAAAAAGTTTGAAGAGGCAGAAAGGAACCTGGTGATAAAGAACTTTAAAATCCAGAAGATTTTATTTTTGATCCTGCATAGGGAAGTGATATGGTTAAATCTGTGCTTTACCATCACTTTGCTGAGTAAAAGATGGATTGGAGTGGAGAAAGACTTGAAGCAGGTAGACCAAAGAAAAAGTTCTTTTTGCCAGGCACTGTGTTAAGTGGGGATACAAAAAAAAAAAGGCAAAAACATGGTCCCTGTCCTCAAGGAGCTAAGAGTCTAATGGGGAGGTGACATGTAGATTTTACATAGACTCAAGTGATTGATTAACAGAAAGATAAAGAAAGATAGAGATAGAGAGATTTGTCAGAAGGAAAGCACTATGAATGGAATTCAGTGATTGAAATGAGAAGGAATAAAGAAAGATCTTGAATAAAATGGGACAAGTTGAGTCTTGCAGAAATTTAGAGAAGACAGAATATTGAGTTGAGACACAAGAGTATTTTGGGTACAGGGAATATTTAGAAAAGTCCTAAAGTCAGGAGATGGAGTACCATGGAAGAGGAAGTCAATGCCACTGTAATGTCAAATGCCATGCCACAGAGTATGAGGAGAAGGAGAAAGACAGGAGGGGTAAGAAAAGATTAAGTGGTAAAAAGCTTCAAAAGTCAAACAATTTTATATTTGGTCCTGGAGGTAACAGGGAGACACTGAAGGTTTGTGTTTTAAGAAAATTAGTTTGGAAGCTGAATGAAGGATGGATTGGGATGAAGAGAAGCTGGAAGCAGAAAAGCAAACCAGAGGGTTATTGCAATGGTCCATGGGCATCAAGGTAGGGGTTGTTTTGGAAAAAAGGGGGACAAATACAAGAGATGTTATAAAAGCACAAACTGGTAAAAATATTGTACATATGGGGTAACTGAGAATGAATAGTCAAAAAAAGGGGGGGAGAGAAAGATTAGGATGTCAGGCACTATGTTGAGAACTTTACAAATATTATCTCAATTGATCCTAACACTAACCCTGGCAGGTAAATGCTATTATGGTTCTCATTTCACAACTGAAGAAAATGAAGCAGAAAAGGGATATACAACTTGCCCAATGTCATCCAGAGGTGATATTTGAAGTCAGGACTCTATGATAGACTATGAGCCCAGTAGCCTATCTTACTCACTTTATCATCCTGTGAGGTAGACAATACTATTATCCCCATTTTACAGATGAAGAAACTGAGGTTTAAAGAGGTGGTAATTAAGAGAGAAGCTAGCAGGGGTAGTAAGATCAAACATGGGCTTTTAAAGAATGGTAATAAAGAATAAGCCAATAGATATGGAGAGGTTAAATATGAGAACAGTCGGGGTAGAAAACAGGGAAGCAATCTGATGAAGCTATGAAATGGGTGAGATCAAACCATATATAAAAGGTTTTATCTTGGCAAGAAAAAGGCCCTTTCATCATTAATTTAGAGGCAGAGAGATACAAGAGAATGTCAAGAACCTATCAGTCCAGTAATCCATCCATATTTCCTGGTCACTCACTATATGCCAGAGGATAGACATGTACAAGACATGAACCTGATTCATAAGGAATTTGCAGTGGCTACTATGTTCCAGCTAAGTGCTGGGAATACAAAGAAAGACAAAAACCATTCCTGCTTTCAAGAATCATACATTATACTAGAGGGTAGGAAAGGAAAGAGAAGAGAAGAAGCAATCACATGGAGCCTACCAGGCACTGCACTGTGCACTTTTAAATATATTATCTTTATTTGACCATCCCAACAACTGTGAGTGGTAGGCGCTATTATATGCTGTAATTTACATCTGAGGAAACTGAAGCTAACAGGATGAAGTGGCTTCCCCAGGGTCACAGTGTCTGAGACTAGATTTGAACTCAGTTCTCCCTGACTCCAGACCCTCTATCCACTGTACAACCAGTTTCTACAATACATGTAAATCATTAGTTATTTTCAAGATTCATCCAGAGTGGATGGAAGGGAATGAGAAGGGAAATAAGCTTCTGAGACCCAAGACTAATGAGCAATAATGAATAATCTTGGTTGAAACCTGTCCCTTCAGTGTAGCCATGTCCCCTCATTCAATATGACTATTGTGATTTCATCTCTCTGGATTTTGGTTTCTTCACTTGCAAGGATACTAGATTATCATCAGAAAGGCAACTAGGTTTAATTGAGCAAGTATTGAATATGGTGTTGCAAAGACTAGGTTTTGAATTCTTGTTCTGAAGCTTGCCCTCTAGTCACTGGACTTTGGTAAAATGGAAAGGGAAAATTTTAAGAGATTTGGTTTATTGAGAATAAGAATTATCATCAATTCAGAATTTATCATCCTTTTCTCTAAAATAATGAGAGTCTTGTTACGGCACTGGCAGAAATATTCAGAGCCATGGGGATAGTATTCAGTTCTGGTCACTATATTTTAGGATTTAATAAGCTAGAGAATATCCAAAGGAGAAAAAACACAATAAAAAGGCTTTAAGTCCATGCCATATGAATATTGGTTGAAAGAACTGGTTCAACCTGGAAAGAATAAGATCAGGATAAATTTCAAGAATCTGAAAAGTTTCCACATGACAGTAAGATTAGCCTTATTCTCTTGGCCCCCAAAGGCAGAACTCAAAGCAATACATGAAAAATATTTAATATCAGGGAAATTTTTTAACTACAAGAGTTATCCAAAAGAGAAATGGTCAAGCTCCAGACACAGTAGATTCCTCTCCATTGGAGGTCTTTAAGCAAAGGTTGGATGACAAATCTACCATTATATTTCTGAGGAGATTTTTTGCCTAGGGATTGATTGAATGAGATAAATAATTGATGAAAAAATATTTGATTAGTATTTACTATGCGCCAAGCACTGTGTTCAGTATAAATCTAAGTATAAACTTATAAATAAATCTAAGTATAAACTCAAAGAGAGTCCCCGACCTCAAGAAATTTGTACCCTAATGGAAGAGACCATATATAGGATAGCCTGGAAGGGTACTTTAGTCAGAAAAGCTATAGGGAGCATGATAACAAAAAGTAGATTGGCATATCTCATCCAGGATCAGTAGCAGAATTCTGATTGTGCTTCATGATTTTTCAGAACTGAAGGAGGCAAAGAAAAGGAAAAGGCTACCTTCAATGTGGCAAGTTGGTAGCAAGTAGACTAGGAAGAAAATGGTCAGAGAGAAAGAGTGAAGGCAAGTATGGCTGATGCATTCCTGGAATAATCTTTCAGGAAGGTTGGGGCTCCCATTTGGGGAGTAGGGCTCCAGGTCATAAATTCCTCGTCATGGTTTCTGGTTATCTGCAACAACAATACTGGTTAGACTAAATGAAGACTGTGGTCTTCCCAAAGCTGAGGGTCCATAATAACAGAATTGAAAGTAAAAAGTGGTAGCTATGGTAGGTAAAAAAATAGTTTCTATTTCCTCTTCCCATACGTAATTCAAACTGTCTTAGGGATTAGCCTCAGTTATCAGAATCCCCTGAACTATGCCTAATGGCATAGGTGTCTCAATCTAATATCCAGCCATGAAGTGACAGGGAATCATGGAAAACCAAGATAATATTTATATCTTCTCTCTGAATCGAAGTCGTTTAGCTGCAGGAATCATTTCCCTGTCGCTGAACTAAAGAAGTAGAAAGAACAGTGGGGGAGGGTAACAGATGCAACTGGGAATAAAAAGGATAGATACTAAGAAAACATGCAGAGGAACAGCTATAGGGGACAAGATACAACAGGGACAATTCACTGAGGCAGCTAGAAGAGGTGAATAGCACAGAAGACAATACTTAGCCAAGTAAATGGAACAGAAAATATATACTCAGGAAAGCTAACATACTCGGCACTCCAAAAATATCTACCAAGAACAAGGAAGATACATCATACATATTCTGGAGCTATTAAAATGTTTGCCCTTATAGAGGAATTAAAGGACTATTTCAACATTTCTCTCTTAATTATTTGATTTCATCATTGACTAAGTCTCATCCAGTAAAAACATACCATGTGGATCACAGCTTCGAAAAAGTATACAACAAAAGAGCACAAGACTGGACAAAGATTAATGGAGAGCTCCAAATGAAACAGGTCTTAGAAATAAAGGGTGATCATGTAAACAAATTAGAGGAGTAAGGAAGGAATTACTATTCATTCCTACAGATGAGGAAAACTGAGAACACTTGAAAAAAGAATTAGAAGAAGAATAAACAGGAAGGTACAAAATCATACCCAAATAAAGGGACCCCTAAAAATTAGAACAAATAGAACTCAGTGCCTCCAAGAGGCAACAAGAAATACAAAACCAAATTTTTTTAAACTGAAAAAAAAGAGAGAAAATTGTCTAGTCTTTATTACTCTTCTGCCTTGGAAACAAAACACAGTATTTATTCTAAGACAGAAGATAAAGGTTTATAAGAAAATAAAATAAATGGGGGGTTAATCTAAAATCATCAAACTGCCTGAAAACTATTCCCCTTCTAAAAAAGTCAAGATACTATATTTTAAGAAATCATAAATAAAAACTTGACAGACCTACTAGAATAAACGATTGAAGGAAAAAGGAAAAAGAACAGCTACACTAGATATTTCTTAAAAGAAATCCTCAAATGAAAAGTCCAAGAGACATAAAAACAAAAATGCATAGCTTCAAGATTAAATCCAAAACAAAAAACAAACTCTGGAAGCAACCAAAAGAAAGAATTTAAATACTGATGAGCCCTAATGAAGACCATGCAAACCTTGGCAACTACTGCTTTAAACAGCAGAAGAACTTGGAATACAAGATTCTATAAAACAAAATAGGCAAGAATAACTTAATCAATAAAATTGAATATAACCCTACTGAGGAAAAATAGATCTTTAATAAAGTAGAAAAATTTTAAGTATTCCTGATGAAAAGATAAAAATTTATGAACCTATGAAATGTAAACTTGAGTCAAAAGAAACCAAGAGAGGTAAATATGTTAGAGCAGGAACTCTTAACCTGGCATCCATGGACGGGGATTTCTGGATACTTTTCAGGGGGTCCACAAACTTGAGTGGGGGAAAATAAATCTTTATTCCAATGCAATTAATTTCTTTTCTATGCCCATGTATTTTATTTTATTCATTTAAAAACATGATTCTAAAAGGAATCCATAGATTTCACTGCCAAAAGTGTACATAACAAAAAGAATTTAAAGGCCTTGCATTAGAACAATTGAAAGGGACTGAGCAATAAGAAAAAAAGATTTCATTCTAATGGGAAACAAGAAACAAATATTCTCTCAGGAGTTTGTCTTTAAGGATTATAGAAAAAGGCCAATAAGATGACCAGAGGACCTGAGATGTTTTTGTTCTTGCATAATTATGAAGAAAGAAAAGGGAAAGGTAAAAGGAATGTGTTAGGAGAAAATATGCTAGAGAGAAAAAGGAATTAGTTTACCATTTCATATAAATCACAGCAAGAAAAAGACCACAAAAATGGAGTTGGCAAAACATGAACCTCACTTTCACAGAATAAGAATGGGATGAATTTACTTTAAAAGTGAAGCACTATTAGAGTTAGTACAAACCAACAATATGTTGCTTACTAGAAACACTTGAAATATTATGAGTCAAGATGAATTAAATTTAGGATATACACCATAAATTATGCTTCAGCTGAAGTAAAAAAAGCAAAGGTAATAATAAAAATCTCAGATAAGGAAACAAGAAAAACTCTAAATGGTTAAAAGACATAAACAAGAAGATTCCATTATGCTTAAAATCATCATGGAGAAAATAAGATCAATGTATGTATGCATTATGTGTATATAAATACATATGTGTATAATCAAATATAAATATATGTAAATATATAATAAAATACAAACACAGAGAGATGTATAGAGAAATTTATCCTATCCAACAGGGAAATAAAAGGGGAAGGGATTAAGAAAAATGAGGGGGATGGCCTGATAAGAGGAAGGGTAGATAAAAGAAGATAATAATCAGAAGCAAAACAGAGTTTTGAAAAGGAGGTTAAAAGAGAGAAAGATAAACACATAATAATAAGATGTAGAGAAATAAATAGCAATAACAATTGAGTGAAGGTGAATTGGATGAATTCACACATAAAATGGAAAAGGATAGCAGAATGAATTAGAAAACAGAATTCAAAAGTTATCCTTAAAACAGAAAGAGACAGAGATTTAAAATAAGGAGCTGGAGAAGAATCTGTTATGTTTCGGCTAAAGTAAAATAGGCAGGAGTGGCACTCATGATCTTAGACAAAGCAAAAGCAAAAGTAAATTTAATTAAAGGGAAGTTGTATTTCGCTAAAATGTACCATAGACAATGAACAATACTGAATAGAAGTAATATCATACAGAATATATATGAGTATATATATATATATGTACTCAATGGCGTAACATCCTAGCATGCAAATTCTTGAAGGAAAAGTTAAATGAATTACAAGATGAACTAGACAGTAAAACTATACAAGTGGGGGACCTCAATTTACCTCCTCTCAGAACTAGATAAATGTAATCCTAAAATAAATAAGAAAATTTAAGGATGTAAATAGAATTTTAGAAAACTTAGATATGATAGACTTCTGGAAAATATTGCATGGGAATAGAAAGGATTATACCTTTTTCTCAGTTGTTTATGGCACCTTCACAAAAATCAATCATATATTAAGGAATAAAAACTGAAGAAAAATGCAAAAAACAGAAATATTAAATGTACTCTCTTGGGACCATAATAAAATAAATATTACATCCAATAAAATACCTTTGAAGTTGAAATTGAAATGATTAAAAATTAATTAGGTTAAAAAATAAAAATAATGATTAGGAGACCAATAATCCTAAAGAAGGGATGGGTCTAAGAACAAATTATAGAAAAAAATCAATAATTTTATTAAGGACAATTACAACAATAAGATAATATACCAAAATTTGTGGAAGGCTGCTGTGAAAAGGAATTCTTTATCCTCTTTTTCTATTTTTAATCAGTCTAAGAAACTCCTATTTAACACTTACTTAACCCTTATTAAATGCTTTGTTATCAAGTAAGAGAATTCACAAGTCACTTACTTGGAGAGCTCCACCCTTTTAACCCAATCATTCAGAAACTTGTGAATCCTTTGATAAGAGGATTCATCCTCCTTCAGAGGATGAGGTGTGGATCCCATAGACACTGGTCCCCACCTTCCTCTGGGAAGTATTAGGTAATTAGGAAGCTGAGACTGGCCCCTTTGAAGAGGGGAAGGGACTATAAAAGTCCTGAAAGTCTTTGGCTGGGGGGCTTCAGCCTGAATCTGGAGCTTCAAGGATTTTAGACTGGGACTGTGGCTTGGAGCTACAACTTGAGACCTTCAACCTGGGACTCTGACTCTTGAACTGCTTCTGGGAAGATTGCTCCTGGATCTTCTTCTTTGGAGCTTTGCTTGGGTGAGTGAGTAGCTGGCCCTTCCTTTCCTGGCTTCTGCAGAGATTAGTTCCAGCAAGGCCTTCCCCTCTTGCTCATGGGTTGGATGAATTACTATAATAAAAATTACAATCATACCTAAATTAATTTACTTATTCAGTGCTATACCTATCAAACTACCCAAACATTTTTTATAGAATTAGAAAAAATTATTACAAAGTTCATCTGGAAGAACAAATGATCAGGAATACCAAGGGAAATAATAAAAAAATGTGAAGAATGGAGGCCTCACAGTACCAGATCTCAATCTGTAGTGATTGTAGTAGTGATCATCAAAACTATATGCCACTATATGGAAAAAAATTAAAATAAAAATAGAAAGGTGGATCAATGGGATAGACTTGAGGTAAATGACAGCAGCAAGACAGTGTTCAATAAATGCAAAGATCCCAGCTTTTGGGAAAAGAACCCACTATTTGGTAAAAACTGCTGGGAGAATTAGAAAACATTATGGGATAAATTAGGCTTAGATCAACATCTTACACCCTGTTCTAAAATTAACTCAAGAGTAGGTAAATTACTTAAATATAAGGAGGGAAATCATAAACAAATTAGGTGAACATAGAATAGTATACTTGTCAGATCTATGGAAAAGGAAGGAATTTAGGACCATGCAGGAGATAGAGAACACTACAAAATGTAAAACGAATAATTTTGATTATGTTAAATTAAAATGTTTCTATACAACCAAACCAATGCAACCAAAATTAGAAGGGAAGCAATAATTGGGGAAACATTTTTATAACAAAGATGTCTGACAAAGGTCTCATTTCTTAAGTTTATAAGGAGCTAAGTCAATTGTACAAAAAAAATCAAGAGATTCCCCAGTTGATAAATGGTCAAGGGACATGAATAGGCAGTTTTCAGATAAAGAAATCAAAACTATCAATAAGCACATGAAAAAGTGTTCTAAATCTCTCATAATTAGAGAAATAGAAATCAAAACAAACCTCACACCTAGCATATTAACCAGTATTACAGTAAAGGAAAATAATACGTGTCAGAGGGGTTGTGGCAAAATCAGGACACTAATGCATTACTGGTGGAGTTGTGAATTAATCCAGCCATTTTGGAAGGCAGTATGGAATTATGCACAAAGGGCTTTGAAAGAATGCCTATCCTTTGACTCAGCTATACCATTGCCAGGTTTGTACCCCAAATGAGGGGGTATCCCTCAATTGGGGAATGGCTAAACAAATTGTGGTATATGGTGGTGATGGAATACTATCACGCTATATGGAGTGATGATCTAAAGGCTTTCTATATTAAGTGGGAGAATCTCAATGAACTGATGCAGCGTGAAATGAGTAGAACCAGGAGAACATTGTGCACAGAAAGTAAAACATGGTGGAAAAATCCAATGAAATAGACCTTGTTACTAGTAGCAATGCAACAAGCCAGGACACCCCCGAAGGATTTATGTAAAAGAATGCTATCCACATTGAGAGACAGAACTATGGGATTAGAAATGCAAAAGAAAAACATATGACCTCACTTATCACATGTATATATAAGTATGTGATTCGGGGTTTAGGCTTTAAAAAAATTACTCTATAGCAAAAATGAATAATATGGAAATAGGTATCAAGTGACAACATTTGTACAATTCAGTGGAATTATTGTTGGCTCGAGGAGGAGGAAGGGAAAGAAAATGAATCATGTAAACATGGAAAAATATTTAAAGTAAAAACTTTTAAACTGAGAAAAACGTGGTCCTATCAAATTCCTTCTATGACAAAAAATTATTTTAACACTTAAAACAAGGAGAAGTAAACTAGAGAAAGAAAACTAGACCAACTTCTTTAGTGAATACTGGTGCAAAGAAATATAAATAAAACACTATCATGGAGGTTACAGGATTATATTATAAAGATTGTATGCTATGAGGGAGCAGCTTGGTGGCTCCGTGGATTGAAAGCCAGGTCTATAGATGGGAGTTCCTGGGTTCAAATCTGGCTTATTAATATTATACCTTACCCACTTCCTAGCTGTGTGATCCTGGGCAAGTCATTCAACTCCTTTTGCCTAGCCCTTACCACTCTTCGGCCTTGGAACCAAAACATAGTATTGATTCCAAGATTGAGGTAAGAGTTTTAAAAAAAATTATTTTTTTATAGGTTGGATTTGTACCTGGAATGCTGGGCAAGTTCAATATAAGGAAAACTATATATAAATCAAAAAGCTACAAAAATCACATGATTATATAAATAGATGAGGAAAAGCTTTTGATAATATACAAGACTCATTCCTATTAAAAATACCAGAAAGCATAGGAAATTAGAGTTTTACTTCAAATGATGAGCAGTATATATCTAAAAACCAAGAGCAAGTCTTATCTATAATGGAGATAAACTAGATGTCATTCTAATAAGATCATGGATGAAGCAAAGCAGTCTATTATCATTTTTTAAATTGTATTAGAAATGGTAGATATAGTATTAAGAACAAGAAAAGGAATTGAAAGAATAAGCGTAGGCAATGAGGAAACAAAACTATCTCTTTTTGCAGATGACATGACAGTATAGTTACAGAGAGAGAACTCTAGAGAGGCAACTAAAAACTAGCTGACAAAACTAATAACTTTAGCAAAGTTATAGGACATAAAATAAACCCACACAAATAACTGGAATTTCTAACTAACACAACCTGACAAGAAGAGATGCAAAGAGAAATTCCATTTAAAATAACTATAGACTAGATAATTTACTTGGGAGTCTACTTGCCAAGACCACACAGGAATTATATGAACACAATTATAAAATTCTTTTCACACAAATAAAGACAGAGCTCAATAACTGGAGAAATCATGATTGCTCGTGGGTAGGCCAAGCCAACATAATGAAAATGACAATTCTACCTAAATTAATTTATTTATTCAGCACTATACTAATCAAACCACCCAAAGTTATTTTATAGAGCTAGAAAAAGTAATAAACATCATCTAGAAGAATAAAAAATTTGAAAAACATGAAGGAAGGTGGCCTAATTGTATCACATTTCAAACTCTATTACAAAATTGTAATCATCAGCCAGCAATGAAATGATACAAGACAATTCTGAGGGACTTATGAGAAAGAACACTATCCATATCCAGAGAAAGAACTGTGGGAGTAGAAATGCAGGAGAAAAACATTTGCTTGATCATATGGTTTGATGGGAATATGATTGGGGATGTAGACTCTAAGCGATTACAAATATTAATAATATGTAAATAGGCCTTGATCAATGATACATGTAAAATTGCTTAATGGCTATGGGAGGAGGGAGGAAGGAGGGGAGGGAAAGAACATGAATCATGTGACCATGGACAAATATTCTAAATTAATAAATTAAGTAAGTAAATAAATAAAAATCTTGTTCTAAGAAAAAGAGTGGTAGATCACTGGAACAGATTAGGTACACAACATAGAGAAGCAAAGGAGCACAGTAGCCTACTCTTTGATAAACCCAAAGACCCCAACTATTGAGGCAAGAACTCACTATTTGACAAAAACTGATGGCAAAACTGAAAAGTAGCCTGGCCGGAGATAGGTGTAGATAAGCATCTCACATGATATACCAAGGTATGTTGAACATAGGTACATGAATTAGACATAAAAGGTGATTAAAGCAAATTAGAGAGCATGAAATAAATAATCTATGAGATCTGTGGATAGGGGAAGAATTCATGCCCATACAAGAGATAGAGAGGGGTTCAAGGGAAGTAAAATGGATAATTTTGATTTTATGAAGTTAAAAATGTTTTTCAAAAATAAAACCAATGAATCTAAAATTAGAATAGAAGTAGTAAACAGAAGAAAATATTTTGTAGTAATTTTCTTTGAAAATGGCCTTATTTTTTGAAATAAAAATCATTTCCCAATTGATAAACAGTTAAAAGATATGAAATGGATATTTTTCAGAAGAAGAATTTGAAGCTATTAATAGTTATTTTAAAATACTCAAATCATTAATAGAGAAATGCAAATGAAAATTCTGAGGTACCACCTTACTCCCAACAGATTGATTAAAATGACAGAAAAGAAAAATGATGAATGCTGAAGGATATTGGAAAACAGATACAGTAATCCACTGATGGTGGAGCTGTGAACTAGTTCAACCATCCAAGAGAAAATGTAGCACAAGGTCTTTAAAACTGTTCACATTCTTTGACCTAGCAATAATGCTACCCATATGTACAAAAATATTTCTAGGAGTTGTTTGTTGTGGCAAAGAACTAGAAACTGATCTATAAAGGAATGACTAAACAAGTTATGATATAGGAATATGACATAATATTGTACTATAAGAAATGATGATGGGGATGGTTTCAAAATATGCGAGAAGACATTTGAACTGATGCAAAGTGAAGTGAACAGAATGAAGACTTTGAAAGATTTGGTAACACTGATTAATACAATGATCTACCATAACTCCAAAGACTCATGGTGTAAAGTGCTATCCACTTCTATGGATATGGACTAAAAATGCAGAATGAAGTATATTTTTCCTTCATTTTTCTTAGTTTTTTTTAAAGATATGAATAATGGGGAAATATGTTTTATATGATTTCACATGTGTTACGGACATTATATTTTTTACTTTCTCAAGGGATGAGGGAAGAGGTAGAAGGAATGAAAGATTTGGAATTGAAAATAAAAATAGAAATCTAGAAAAAATAAAATTAATTTGAAGGAACAAGAGGTGAAGAATATCAAAGGAATCTGAAATCAATAGAACCAAGAGCACATTATATAGAGCTACAGCATTAACATTTGAAGAATGAGTTGTGAATGTTCACCTCCACTGAAAGAACTGATAAATAGAAGCACAAAAGACATAATTTACTCATACATATCTTTTTGTTGAGTGATAATTTCTGTGGTGTAGGGAGGGGAGTGAAGGATTGAGATATCTGGGAATAAATTCTGTTTAAAAAGTTAAATAATCAAATAATTTTTAAATCACAAAAAAACTATCAAATAAATAAATGAAAAAAGTAAGAAATAAAGGGGCCTAGCAGTAACTGATCTCAAACTATATTATATAGCTATATTCATTAAAATAATTTGGTGCTGGGTAAGAAATAAAGAGCTTTATCAGTGGAACAATATACAGAAGCAAATGAGCCTAGGAGGCTAGCTTGATAAACCCAAAGAATCTCCCTATTAGGACACAAACTTACTCTTCTACCAAAATCAATGGGAAAGTAATCTGACAGAAACTAGGTATAGACAAATGTCTCACACAATATACCAACACTAATTCCAAGGCCAAATTTGAACCCAGGAAGATGAGTTTTCCTGATTCCAAGCCCACTGATCTATCTAGTGCATCACCTACTTCCTTTCATACATACTACTATTACCCAATTAAACCAGGCTACTTGCTAGTCCCTATATGAGATAGTGAGGTGGTACAATGGATAAGAAGGTTGATCATAGAGTCAGGAAGACCTGAGTGCCAATCGTGTCTCAAATACAACAGCTACAAGTAAGTTGGACAACTCACTTAACTCAATTTCTTTATCAATAAAATGTGAATAATTAATACCTGCTTCATAGGGTTGTCATGAGAATTTACATAAAGTGTTTTACAACCCTTCAAGTACTATGTAAATATTCGCTATCATATTGTAATTTGGCTTCTGTATCTTTGGAATGCCATCCCCCATGTCTTGAGGGAATGCACTGCCTCTGCTCTCTGCTTCAATACCTCTAAATCTCTATCTTCAACCAAGGATCAACTCATAAGCCACCTTCTCTGATTGTTCCTAGCTATTAGGGTCCCCCTTCTAAAAGAGCCTCAAATTATCTCATATTTACTTTTCTGTTTCCATATTGTATCCCCCCAAAAGAGCAAATCAATCAAAAAGCATGCATTGAATACTTACTAGATTAATTCCTTGAGGGTACTATTTTTCATGTTTTTCCTTTTCCTCTTTGTGTCCCCCAAATTCAGGCATGCTAGTTTGGATACTGTAAATGTTTACCGAATGCTTGCCAAACTGAGTTGTCATAAAACTACTGCCTCATCCAACAACTATCATTTAGACAACAACTCGCCATCTTTACCACAAGAAGAGCATGAATGACTATGTTCAGTTCTTTGCTAAAATAGACACAGGGCTTACAGAATTGTCCTGATCTTCTTAGTCACTTGTTATAAAAGGAAATGAAGTTAGTCTGGCTTGAGCTGATTTTAATGAAACACACTATTTCTTCGTGATCGTCACTCAAGCATCCAAGGATTATGGAATTAGGGAGAGAAGAAACCAAAGTGATCATTTAGTCCAAATCCCTCATTTTATAGATAAGGGGAGAGAAAGGCATGGAGACATTAAATGACCTGCTTAAGGTGATATAGTTAATAAGTAGGAGAGATAGTATTTAAATGTAACTTCTCTAACTTCAAATCCAGGTTGACCCAACACTATGCTGAGCTCCCTTACTGGATACTCCAAAACCATCCCTTACATCATTCTAGAATTTTACCAGGTATCAAAATCAAGATCATTAGTCTATGATCTGTTGACTTTATTCTCTTCTTTTTCTTAAAATCCAATAGTTAATATACATACCCACATACACACATATTGGGGGGCTAAACTTGCAAATATATACACACATATAAGAAAAATTCACAAACACACACAAGAGGACACATACATATATAAGCAGTGTGGTACATGGGAAAGAGAATTGGGTTCTGATCCAGAAGATGTAAGTCCAAATTTAGTCACTTACTATCTTTGGGCTCTTGGAAAAATCACAGATCTGCTGTGTCCTACTGTTTCCTCATCTGTAAAATCAGAAGACTGCAAGAAATGACAACTCAGGTACCTTTTAGCTCAGAGTCTATGATCTTTTAACAAAGTAGGAAATCATGTTCACACATAAATTTTTCTGTTGTTTACAAATTTGATAATTGTAATTGTGCCTTTTATGGTTTAATATAATTTATAGATAATGTTCAAGAGATAATACCAGTGGAGAGCACTGTGGTACTCCAAGAGATGTCTTTATCCTGGTGATAGGATAATATATTTAGAACTGGAAAAGACCTCAGAAATCACCAAATATAAACACCTCATTTTACAACTGAGGAAATTATGGCCTTGGGAAGTAACATGAACTGCTCAACATCACAAAGGTGATCAGCAATGGAACCAGGATTTGAACCCAGAGATTGTGACTTCAAACCTAGAGTTCTTTTGATGTATTGTCACACTGGATAACATGGGAGATCATCCATTTTTTGAAGGTGGTCACTAAAGTCTATGGTGGTCACTAAACTACCTATGTTATTATCCATTCCACATTTCTCTTTTTCTACAAGGATATAATAAAAGATTCTATTTCACTGCCAAAAAAAGAAAGAGAAAATATCTGTCCCATTCTCCTAATCTAGCATTTCAGTATTATTAAATTTTACTGATTTATTAATTAATATTACATATATTATAATATTAAAATGAAAAAGAGTTCAATTTATTTGGCATAGCTTGTTTTTAATGGCTTTACATTAGATTTTAGGTATCTTTGTTTCCTCTCTTGTTTTACAAAAAGGTAAGTAGTCCCTTATTTTGGGGGAAAATCTCGGCAAACTATTTCACCCTAACTCTTCTGGGGTCTAAAGACTTCATGGACTGGATACAACAGAGTTTAGGAATTCTCCTTAAACCAGAACTTCTTCTAAAGGGTCATCATAATCCCTCCCTGCTAATATAGTACAAGAATGCAGAGAATCATAGAATATTTCATTTGGAAAGGACCTCACAGAAGCCATCTGGCTCAACCACCAATGGAACAACAATATTCTTTCCATACTCTCATGGTCATCCAGCCTTTACTCATGTGTCCTCTGGATGGAAAGTGAGACAGATCCCATCTCTCCTGTATCAATTCTGTCATTACATAAAGATTTCCCTTTTTAAATGCTGACAATTAAATTAATGTAGATCCTCTAGAAACCGTGATTCTTTCCTGTTCTGTCCCCCTTCCTTCACTTCCACCATTCAATACCATCAGTGTAGAAGAAAGGAGTAAGGACCTTTTTAGATGAAGAATCTGTTTCCTGGGTGTTTTCCTTGGCCAAAGCTTTCATCATCAAGAGGTCAATTTTTTCTGGTGATAAGCCTCTCTGTAGCAACCCTTTTTGAAATTCCATCTATGAAAGACCTGGAGATAGGGGAAAATCTCTCCTCAAGGGCTCTATTCTGTAGCCTTTCCTTCCCACCCTGGTCCTTAAATAGCTCTAAATGGGAACATGGCACGAGCCACATCTTTTTACATTCAAATTGGCCTTCCCTTCGGGAGGCCCTGTTTTCAGGTGCCCGGGCTTGGGTTTTGTTTGAAATGTGCTGCTGATGGCTTTGTAGCGTTCCCATTGCTTTTAACCTCCCTCTTGTACTGCACAACACTCGTACCACAAAAGATATATTAATAGTAGATAAATATGCTACCCAGTTTAACCAATTACATGCCTGCTAGAAAGCAGGTAATTTAAATTAAGTGAAGTGTGCTAAAAATCAACCAGCTGATTGTTAGCACTCTGATTAAATGAGGAGCTGAATTTAGTAAGAGATTTTGATTTGACACATATACATATATATAAAGTATACATGTAAAATAGATAGAAAACATGTCTGTATATCTATAGTTTATATATATTCTTTATAATAATATGCATGTTTATATAAAGCATATAGAAATATACTTTATATGTATATCAGCACATGCATATATATACAGTATATGTGTAAAATATATAAAGCATATCTGTATATCTATATTTATATATATTCTTTACATATGCATTTTTATTTAGAGTATAGACTTTTTATATGT